>NC_090256.1:26687744-26695244 GCF_037325665.1 Littorina saxatilis
ATACATTTTATGTGGGCGCCCAGTCATATGGGCATACAAGGCAACGAAGCTGCTGACAAGGCAGCAAAGGATGCTCCGGAGATGGCGGTTCCACCTCTTCCTGAGCAATTTGTTTTTTTCACCGACCTTCGTCGGAAGACCCTTTTTTACAGTTTAAAACTCTGGCGTGACGTTCCTAATTTTGTTTAGTAACATTGGTTTATTTCAAATATTTGTAATGTTAAACTTGTGGGGTCCTGATTTGGCCGATATGGTCCGCTGGACCCAAAAAGCAACAACTAACTAACTAACTATTCTGAATACTACTTGAAAGAAGAAAACCTGAGGAAATGCTTCGAGACCAGCAAATAACGCAGAGGACACATCATCAAGAGCTTTGCAATGTATTCTGACGAATACCTTCCTGGAATGTCCCTGGAGGAGAACACCGTAAAACGAATATAGGAAGCGGAAGGGATGAAGATAATAAAGCAAAAAACATTCATGGGTATATATATGGACGTCTGCACGTGTTGACATGAACATGACGCACTGGATCCCAAACCACTTCACACCGGGTCTACCATATTCACCAACTGCTGACTGCACTCCTAATCAAGTTCCTGAGTAGTTGAATGTGCTAGAGTCCAGCTAGGTCACTGTACTGTTCGTGCCAGAACGTTGGGGATTCCACTGCTGGTCTGTTTCAGAACGTTTTATTGTTTGTCGAAACATCTAAAGGCAATTTGGTGTCAGTGGTGTTACCATGCCTGTAATGTTACTGTTTAAAAAAACTGTGTAGCTTTGGTTGTTTTAAAGATAATCCTGTTTATGCTTTGTCTTCACCGTTTGAGGAAAAGAATTGTATTTCTGTCAAACAGTAAGTAAACACTGCTGATCGTTTTTGTACGTGTAACTTCTGTCGAAACCAGCCAAGGCAATTTGGTCTCAGTGCTGTTACCATCTGTCAGTAATTTTGCTGTTAGAATCAATAATGTTACAGTGCAAAATGTTTGCAGTACATTTCTGTAGTAATGCTGAAAATAAATAAGATTTTGTTCTTTCCTTGAATCATATAAAATTGCGATTTTGCTAGGCCTGTGCAAATTCACGGCGCTATCATTACAGTTTATTTTGTGACAAGTTTGCATTTTTTTGGTCAAATTGTGGAGTTAGGCTTAAAAGGTGGAAATAAAGTAAAAATGTCTTACTATAAGCAAATTTGTTTGTTCCATTTAATTAACTTTACGTTTAAAGTTAAAATCAGTTCATAAATCAAAGTTAGCTAAGGATGGTCAGTTGTGTTATGAGACGTCAGTCATGTTACTTAGTCGTGTTACTCACATGTCATTGGTGTTACTGAGGCTTCTGAATGCAGAATTTCCAGGAAGATATAATTCTTTTCAGTCTGTTTATCTTTTGCTCAATGCTCTCATAATACTTGATTCGAGAAAAATACAATTGCAAGAAATGTACAAGTTTCAAGCTGCTGGCGATGTTTGACATTTTTCATAAATGATTTTTATTCATTTGAGTGACAATTTCTTTAATTTTTATCGCTTTCTTTCACTTTAAGGTATATATTTTTCTTCAGAAAGTGAAAAGTGTATTGCTTTTGTCATACTGGAGGCAAACTAGTCATCTGTCAACATTTCTTTCAACCTAAAAAAAAATAAAAGAAAGAGTAACACGACTGACCACTGCAACAAAATATTTTTATTCATTTATTTTTTTGGCAAAACCATTCTTTATTAAGAGTACATATCTTATGTTAACATGGCACTGGGTGTGCTAAATAATGTCAACGCATTTGTTAAGAGTTTGGAATAAATTCACTTTTAACCATTCACTAGTCTCATTTTTCGTTCTTTTTTGAAAAACACCCATTTATCTGCGTTTTAGTTGTCATCGCTTGGTTTCAGCGTTCAAGGCGTAAAAGCTTCAAAACTTTATTTCTTTTTACCCAAGTTGTTGCAAGCAACAAGCAAAGTTTGACTCGTTAATTATTTCACATGACCAAGCTTACGATTTCTCTCTCGGTTTCAAAGCCGCCATACCCGTTGACTGTTTGTTATCTGTCGTGCCCTACTGCCATCGCTCCCGAAACATCAGCACTGTTCTGGGTTGAGCAATCCCGTCGCGACTTGAACCTCAAATAATGATAGGCCTATGAGCAGCTGAAAATGGAGAGAAACATGGAACAGTAGACTGCAGTAGACTGAAATAGACTGAAATATTTCAAACTTCGGCCTGAACTTCAGGATGATAAAGTCAAAGTCTGTGCTTGAAAAAGAGGAATGGATATTGTGGCGATATTGAACTGTTCAGCAGTCCCGTCGTGATTTCCACCTGACAAACTCAGCTGAAACATGTTTAATTGAATACAAACTTGTTTAAACCAAACTGGAAATCTCTCCGAATGAAAAAGTTTGAAACATTTGAGGCTTCTGCTTTCTCTGCAGGGTCTTTAGAGACTTCACAACAAACACACGCGTACACACTTGCCAACAAGGAGCTATACGTTCAGTGTGAACGAAATGTTATTTCCTTCACCGACAAAGAGCGGGTAGGGAGGGCGTAGGGGAGGGTTGGTGGAGTTCAAGGGGAGACAAACATTTTTTTCACGATGAGTGGGGTGGGGGTGGGGTGGGGGTATGGGAGAGTAGGGGGTAAATGAATAACCTAAATGGGTTCACTTTCATTCACAGCGGTAGTTGAATGAAATCGGCGGTTGTAGCGTTGTGGTTAAAGTGGTTGAGGGGGAAGGGCAGGAGGGGTCGTTGATTCAGATCTAACGCTGAAGGTAAGCAACCCGACCCTACCGGAGCTCTGATTTGTGCTATCGATCTTCATCCTGTTCCAGACTCTCAGCAAGCCAGTCTGGCAGCCTCACAGTTAGCCAGTCTACAAATCAGCCATCGAGCCTAACTGTCAGCCAGTCGGCTACTGCCTAACCAGCCACTCAGTCTACCAGCTAGCCACCCAGTCTACCAGCCAGCCTTACAGCAAGCTGGTACATGGTCTACCAGCCATCCAACCAACCAGATCGTCAAGCAGATCGATTTCGGAAAAAATCGTAAATGTCGTGTCAGCTGCATACTGAAACTCTGTCATTGTAATACAGTAAAATCATCTGGACAGAGGAAAAGTAAAATCCACAGACACCAAGTTTTTTTATATAACGTTGCTGCCAGTAGGACGTCAGCTTAGCTAACTAGTCTTGCTTTGACGTGCAACAAACGGTTCAATAAACAAACCAAAAAAAGAGCAACAACAACAAAAATACAACATGTGTGTGTGTGTGTGTGTGTGTGTGTGTGTGTGTGTGTGTGTGTGTGTGTGTGTGTGTGTGTGTGGTGTTTATGTGTGTGTGTGTGAGTGAGCGTGCGTACGTGTGTGTGTGTGTGTGTGTGTGTGTGTGTGTGTGTGTGCTAAACATCAAGGGTACATTGTAAGTTATCAATTCAGGTAAATACAGGCAATCCTTTGTATTCAAATATTTACTGGCAGCGAACAGGTCAAAAGGGGAACACTGCTCTTGTTATGTCTTCCCAAAATGACAAACCGGTGTTACACCCCGTTCTGCCCTCCTCCTGGTAGTGCCCCCGGAGCCGAATGCCTTATGGGGAACCCGAATTAAAAAACAAACATTGTAGGTCATTGGAACGGTTAGTGTTAACAAAACAAAACGTTACATTTACTAGTACGCCTCCGTCGATCCAGTGGTATTTTAAGTAGCCCAGCCAGCAAGACATTAGCGGCCGATAATCGGCCGAACACCCTTCAAAAAGTCGGGCCGGTGACGTCAAAACATACGACGCGGGTGTTGGCCCGACTAACTTTTGCAAAGAGGCAACGAGGCGGCCGACAGGCGGCCGAACACCTGTACTATGGCGGCACGCATCCGGTCCGATGTTAATCGGCCCGATGACTTGTTGGACCTGCGGCCCGACACCTTATGCCGACATCGGGAAGATATCGATTTCAGCGGGAAGACATCGGGACGATGTCGGCCCGCAGGTCCAACAAGCCATCGGGCCGATTAACATCGGACCGGATGCGTGCCGCCATAGTACAGGTGTTCGGCCGCCTGTCGGCCGCCTCTTTGCCTCTTTGCAAAAGTTAGTCGGGCCAACACCCGCGTCGTATCTTTTGACGTCACCGGCCCGACTTTTTGAAGGGTGTTCGGCCGATTATCGGCCGCTAATGTCTTGCTGGCTGGGTGCAGCTACAGCAGTATGTACCCCCCCCCCCCCCCCCCCCGCCCCCCAAGTGTAACAGTGCAAAATTCACTTAAAGCTACAGCTACAGCAGTACAACCCCCCTCCCCCCAGTGTTACAGTGGAAAACAAACCTACAGATACAGATACAGCAGTATGTACAACCCCCTCCCCCCCCCCCCCAGTGTAACAGTGCAAAACACAACACCAGCTACAGATACAGCAGTATGTAGACCCCCCCCCCCCCGCCCTCACTGTAACAGTACAAAACACACCTACAGCTACAGATACAGCCGTATGTACAACCCCCCCCCCCCCCCCCCCTCAGTATTACAGTATAAAACACACCTACAGCAACAGATTCAGCATAGTGCAAAAATTACTTACAGCTACAGCCGTATGTACACCCCCCTCCTCCTTAGTAACAGTACAAAACACACCTACAGCTCCAGTTACAGCAGTATGTATACCCCCCCCCCCCCAATGTAACAGTGCAAAACACACTTACAGCTACAGATTCAGCAGTATGTACAACCCCCCCCTCCCCCAACCCAAGTGTAACAGTGCAAAAAACACCTACAGCTACAGCAGTATGTACCCCCCCCCCCCCCCCAACTGTAACAGCACAAATCGCACCTACTGCTACAGATACAGCAGTGTGTACAACAACCCCCCCCCCCCCCCCCAGTGTAACAGTGCAAAACACACCTACAGCTACAGCATTAATATGTACAACCCCCAACCCCCCCCCCCCCCCCCCGCCCCCACTGTAACAGTACAAAACTCATTTACAGCTACAGATTCAAAATTATGTACACCCTCCTCCCCCCGCTGCCACCACTGTAACAGTACAAAACATACAACACTCCACCCCCTTCCCTCGTGTAGAGCGCAAAACACACCTAGAGCTACAGATACAGCAGTATACAACCCCAATCCCCCCCCCCCCCCCCCCCTGTGTGCAAAACACACCAACAGCTACAAAAACAGCAGTGTGTTCAACCCCCCCCCCCCCCCCTACTGTAACAGTACATAACACACCTACAGCTACAGCTAGTTACATCTATGCTTGGCGCTGGTGGACAATATTCACTTTTTTGGCCAAAACCGCCAGTTTTGGCCAAAAAAGACAAAGATTTGGCCAAAACAACCCACACATTTGGCCAAATAAAATAGATTTGGCTATAACTTTTTTTTGGCCAAAACTTTCTATGTAAAAGTTTTGGCCAAAACTGTTTATGTTAGCTAAAACGGGAGATTTGGCCAAACTTCTGCCACAAAAAAATTTGGCCAAAAAAAGATTTGGCCAAACAAAAAAGATTTGGCCAAATCTTCACTTTTTGGCCAAATCTTTTTTGTTTGGCCAAATCTTTTTTTGGCCAAATCTTTTGTATTTGCTGGCGCTGGTGGACAATATTCACTATTTTGGCCAAAAACACACTTTTTTGGCCAAAACTGGTGGTTTTGGCCAAAACTGGCGGTTTTGGCCAAAACTGGCGTTTTTGGCCAAAACTATACTTTTTTGGCCAAAACTGGCGTTTTTGGCCAAAACTATACTTTTTTGGCCAAAACTTTGCTTTTTTGGCCAAAACCGCCAGTTTTGGCCAAAAAAGTGTGTTTTGGGAAAAAAAAGTGAATATTGTCCACCAGCGCCAAGCAGCTTGGCGCTGGTGAACAATATTCACTTTTTTGGCCAAAAACGCACTTTTTTGGCCAAAACTGGCGTTTTGGGCCAAAACTATACTTTTTTGGCCAAAACTTTGCTTTTTTGGCCAAAAATGTACGTTTTGGGCAAAAAAAGTGTGTTTTTGGCCAAAAAAGTGAATATTGTCCACCAGCGCCAAGCAGCTTGGCGCTGGTGGACAATATTCACTA
This sequence comes from Littorina saxatilis, assembly GCF_037325665.1. Classification (NCBI taxonomy): domain Eukaryota; kingdom Metazoa; phylum Mollusca; class Gastropoda; order Littorinimorpha; family Littorinidae; genus Littorina; species Littorina saxatilis. The sequence goes on from NC_090256.1 coordinate 26,693,819, forward strand.
TTTTGGCCAAAAACACACTTTTTTGGCCAAAACTGGTGGTTTTGGCCAAAACTGGCGGTTTTGGCCAAAACTGGCGTTTTGGGCCAAAACTATACTTTTTTGGCCAAAACTGGCGTTTTTTGGCCAAAACTGGCGGTTTTGGCCAAAACTGGCGTTTTTGGCCAAAACTATACTTTTTTGGCCAAAACTATACTTTTTTGGCCAAAACTTTGCTTTTTTGGCCAAAACCGCCAGTTTTGGCCAAAAAAGTGTGTTTTGGGCAAAAAAAGTGAATATTGTCCACCAGCGCCAAGCAGCTTGGCGCTGGTGGACAATTTTCACTTTTTTTGCCAAAACTGGCGTTTTTGGCCAAAACTATACTTTTTTGGCCAAAACTTTGCTTTTTTGGCCAAAACTGGCGTTTTTGGCCAAAAAAATGAATATTGTCCATCAGCGCCAAGGGGTACTCAAAGATTTGGCAAAAAAATGAAGTTTTGGCCAAAACTATTTTTTGGCCAAAACTTTCAATGCAAAAGTTTTGGCCAAAAAAATATTTGGCCAAATCTAAAACATTTGGCCAAAAAAGTGAAGATTTGGCCAAATGTTTTAGATTTGGCCAAATATTTTTTTGGCCAAAACTTTGCACTTAAAAGTTTTGGCCAAAACATGTTTTTGGCCAAAAACACACTTTTTGGCCAATAATGTACGTTTTTGGCCAAAAAAGTGTGTTTTTGGCCAAAAAAGTGAATATTGTCCACCAGCGCCAAGCATATACATCAGTATGCACACCCCCCCCCCCCCCCCAAGTGTAACAGTACAAAACACACCTACAGCTACAGATTCAGCAGTATGTACAACCCCCTCCTCCCCCCCCCCCCCCCCCCCCAGTGTCACTGTGCAGAACACACATACAGCTACAGATTCAGCAGTTAGTATGTACACCCCCCCCCCCCCCCAAGTGTGTAACAGTGCAAAACACACCACCAGCTACAGATAGATCAGTATGTACACCCCCCCCCCCCCAAGTGTTACAATGCAATACACGTCACACCTACAGCTACAGATACATCAGTATGTACACACCCCCCCCCCCCTTAAGTGTAACAGTGCAAACCACACTTACAGCTACAGATTCAGCAGTATGTACTCCACCCCCCCCCCCCCCCCCCCCCGTGTAACAGTGCAAAAATCACTAACAGCTACAGCAGTATGTACCCCCCTCCCCCTACAGCTACAGAAGTATGTTACCCCCCCCCCCCCCTGTAACAGGACAATACACACCTACATCTACAGCAGTATGTACACCCCCCCCCCCCCCCCCCCACTGTAACAAGACAAAACACACCTACATCTATATTTACAGCAGTGTGTACAACACCCCCCTCCCCCACTGTAACAGGACAAAACACACCTACATCTACATATATATACAGAATAAGATACAGCA
>NC_090256.1:26700244-26977744 GCF_037325665.1 Littorina saxatilis
GTTGAATAAGCAACATGTGTTACTGTGTCAGTGTGATATACTTACTGTTTTACTATGGTTTTCGTGATTTGTACATGTCCTTCCAAGCATCTTGGCGTGCCTTGAACTTGAATCTGTGAGACATTGAGCCGTGGGATAGAGCCGGGATAAGAGGTGCAGAGAGACATTGATGACTTAAAAAGAACAATACAATAATAATACAATAATAATACAATAATAATACAATAATAATACAATAATAATACAATAATAATACAATAATAATACAATAATAATACAATAATACTACAATAATACTACAATAATACTACAATAATACTACAATAATACTACAATAATACTACAATAATACTACAATAATACTACAATAATACTACCGAAATGGTGTACGCTGTTCTAAACAACCTCGATGTTAGGAAAGCAGTAGGTCCTGATTTGGTTCACAATAAACTTCTTAAACTTGCTGCTTGTATTATTTCAAATCCGCTTGCAACCCTTTTCCAGAGATCGTTGGCTGAGGGAAAGTTTCCGAAAATTTGGAAAGTAGCTCATGTGAATCCCATTTATAAGAAAGGTGAAAAAGAACACTGCAGTAACTATCGTCCGATCTCATTACTCAGTTGCATTGGAAAAGTATTGGAAAAATGTGTTCAAGCCCATGTTTTTCGATATCTCACAGAGAATGATTTATTAACGGTTTCTCAGTCAGGGTTTATTCCTGGTGATTCAACTAGCTTTCAGTTGTTGAGTATGTATGACGATTTTTGTCAATCCTTAGATAAGCAGTTGACGACTCAGGCTGTTTTCTGTGATATATCAAAAGCCTTCGACAGAGTGTGGCACAAGGGTTTGTTGCATAAATTATATGCTATAGGCATAAGAGGTGTTTTATTAAAATGGTTTGAAGATTATTTGACAGGCAGGTTACAAGCCGTTGTTATCCAAGGCAGGAAATCGACATACGGACGTGTTTGTTCAGGTGTTCCCCAAGGTTCTGTTCTGGGGCCCTTGTTGTTCCTTGTGTACATTAACGATATTGTCATTAATATCGAATCTGTCATTAAACTTTTTGCTGATGATACCAGTTTGTATTTATCTCTAAATGATGCAAACACGCGGACACAGATCTTAAATGCAGACTTAGCCAAAATTGCACACTGGGCGGAAAAATGGAAAGTTAATTTCAATAATTTAAAAACAGATTTGATGACCTTTTCTGGAAATAGAATGCCTGAAACCCTTCCTCTTGTATTTGATGGAACAGTTCTGAGAGAAAACCACGTTCACAAACATCTTGGTGTACTGATTCAGAGCGACTGCAAATGGGAATCACATGTTCAGTCAATTATATCTAAAGTACGTGTTCTTCTCTCATGTTTTCGGTCCTATAAGTATCGCCTTAGCCGAAAGGCACTTGAACTTATGTATAAATCTTTTATTATTCCCCATTTTGATTTTTCTGACGTCATTTGGGATAACTGTTCTGACAGATTAGCTACTTTATTAGAAAACTTGCATCTTGATGCCATAAGAACCATTATAGGTGCAGTTCGTGGCACGAGTCACCAAAAATTGTACGATGAATCAGGATTTACAACACTGAAGGAGAGGCGAAAAAGACACAAATTGATTTTGTATTTCAAATTAGTTAATGCACGCGTGCCACCATACTTACTAGAACGTCTGCCTCCTCTCGTTGCTTCTGTGAACCCTTACCATAGACGAAGACCACTTGACAGACAGACTCCCCACTCTCGAACTGAATTGTATAAAAAGTCATTTTTTCTGTCTTCGACTTCCCTGTGGAATGAGCTTCCAGATACTGTAAAACAACTTGATTCTATTGGGTTATTTAAAAAACGTATTAGTTCTGATGATTCTGTTGTTCCCTCGTATCTATACACATCTGATCGAAAATCAGAAATTATCCATTGCAGACTGAGATTGAGGATCAGCAATCTAAATAGTGATCTATTTGACAGACATTTAATTCCCGACCCGTCATGCACTTGTGGTTATCCTGTTGAAAATGCGGAGCACTATATTTTTCATTGCCCCTTATCTCTTCAAATACGTGAAGTCACCTTGTCAACACTGCCCAACTATGATTTGCTAACCGCTGATGATTTTCTGTATGGCAATAGAGACAAGTCAGACAGCGAAAATGCATTGATATTTGACCAGTTATTCAGGTTTATCTTATTTAGCAAACGTTTTGAATAATGAATGCATTTATCTCATCCACCATGTGCAGTACTGTTTACATTTCTTTGTTCTGGTAGTATTCTATTTTCAACCATGTGGAAGTCATTGTATGCGTGTGTGTGCGAGTGAGTGTGCGAGCGCGTGTGAGTACTGTTGTTAGTTTAGCATTGGTTTTTTTTGTTTGTTGTTTTTTGTTGGTTTTGCCTTTTCACTTTTATTGTTACATGTTTGTCTACCATAATTTACCATTATTATTTTGACATTATTTCAAATTTGTTATATTAAAATCGTCCGCCAAATTTCATTTGCTTTTAAGAGTACGCTCATAAGCTTAGCTTGTTGTGCTCCATGTTCCTTATTTCATGTATGCGGTAATAGTACCAATGGAATTTACTGAATAAACTTGTTTAAACCAATAATACTACAATACTACTACAATACTACTACAATACTACTACAATACTACTACAATACTACTACAATACTACTACAATACTACTACAATACTACTACAATACTACTACAATACTACTACAATACTACAACAATACTACAACAATACTACAACAATACTACAACAATATAATAATACAATACTACAATACTACAATACTACAATACTACAATACAATAATACTACAATAATACTACAATACTACTACAATACTACAACAATACTACAACAATACTACAATAATATAATACTACAATACTACAATACTACAATACTACAATACTACAATACTACAACAATACTACAACAATACTACAACAATACTACAACAATACTACAACAATACTACAACAATACTACAACAATACTACAACAATACTACAACAATACTACAACAATAATACAACAATAATACAACAATAATACAACAATAATACAACAATAATACAACAATAATACAACAATAATACAACAATAATACAACAATAATAATACAACAATAATAATACAACAATAATAATACAACAATAATAATACAACAATAATAATACAACAATAATAATACAACAATAATAATACAATAATAATACAATAATACAACAATAATACAACAATAATACAACAATAATACAACAATAATACAACAATAATACAACAATAATACAACAATAATACAACAATAATAATACAATAATAATACAATAATAATACAATAATAATACAATAATAATACAATAATAATACAATAATAATACAATAATAATACAATAATAATACAATAATAATACAATAATACATTACAATAATACATTACAATAATACATTACAATAATACATTACAATAATACAACAATACAACAATACAACAATACAACAATACAATAATACAACAATACAACAATACAACAATACAACAATACAACAATACAACAATACAATAATACAACAATACAACAGTACAACAATACAACAATACAACAATACAACAATACAACAATACAACAATACAAATACAACAATACAAATACAACAATACAAATATAACAATACAACAATACAACAATACAACAATACAAATACAACAATACAAATACAACAATACAAATACAACAATACAAATACAACAATACAAATACAACAATACAAATACAACAATACAAATACAACAATACAAATACAACAATACAAATACAACAATACAAATACAACAATACAAATACAACAATACAAATACAACAATACAAATACAACAATACAAATACAACAATACAAATACAATAATACAAATACACTACAAATACACTACAAATACAATACAAATACAATACAAATACAATACCAAATACAATACCAAATACAATACCAAATACAATACCAAATACAATACCAAATACAATACCAAATACAATACCAAATACAATACCAAATACAATACCAAATACAATACCAAATACAATACCAATTACCATACCATACCATACCATACCATACCATACCATACCATACCATACCATACCATACCATACCATACCATACCATACCATACCATACCATACCATACCATACCATACCATACAATACAATACAATACAATGCAATGCAATGCAGTGCAATACAATACAATACAATACAATACAATACAATACAATACAATACAATAGCACTATATTATTTTAAACTGTGGCTGACAATTATACACAATGAACGTATAACGTCCTTAATTACATCAATAAAAGTAAGTATCTCTCTCTCACACACACACACACACACACACACACACACACACACACTCATACATTGATATGGGGAGAGAGCGCGAGTGAGAGAGTGGGAGAGTGACAACTTCACACTTTTGCCCTCCTTCGATTTTATCTTTCTGTTATTTTATTTCCAAAAATAGGCGATAGTTTAAGCGTCCTACACGGATTATCTTTTTGCCTTATATCGGCTTCTTCAAAATGATATTAATTTTGCTTTCGCTGCAGGCTCTGGCATAAGTAATAGAAGACATAGCAAATTCTGTTTAGAAGAGTAATCTACTTATTTTTCAGCTTCTTTATTACTTTGAACACACATGGAAACGCGATATTTCTGCCCTCAATTGGCTTCTAGCATTTGTCTCCGATTGTCTTTGAAAATAGATGATAGACAATGTGCATTTGAAAGGCGCAGGCTCAGAGCTGGCCAGGTTTTAAGAGCAGTCGAAGCAAATTTGTCCATTGATTGTTTATTTGTATGGACAATCATGTACATGTACCTTGTCTTATGTATTATGTCTTTTACACGAGACATTACTGGGTCATCCCTCCAACTCTTGGACGCATACCAAAATCAACAGTATGGATACTTTCTGTGAAGAGGTGGGTTTATTGTATGCATTAATTTCTTTAAAAGAAACTAGGGCCTTTTTCATGAAAAAAATGTTTTCATTAAAAAAAAAAGTATCACTCTTCACAGTAAGCAGTCAGGACATTGATGTTTGGCATGTTAGTCTATGTGACCAAATGAAAGGATGTGCTTATCCCATGTCTGGCCAGGTCTGAGATGGTGTAGAACTGTTTCAATGGGAAGGATTAAGGCGAATGCGTAGGAAGACACTCACAGAAGGTCTAACCACCATTCACCAAAAAAAATTAAAAATAAAAAATAAAAAATAAAAAAAATAAAAAATAAAAAAATAAAAAAACAAGGAGGGGGTTGAGAGTGGGCGGGGAAGAGGCACGCAAGGGTGCACATTAAATCTTTCTGTTGTTGTAATACGTTCAAGATGTGCACACACAAAAATCAATGTCAGTGATTCAAAGCTTCCTCTCCTTTCTGTATCCAGTCTTCATTAAGAAACACAACATTGAAACAACAGGAGCTTGTATCAAAGGGCTGGTCGCTCCAAGTGTCTCACTCCTTTATCCTTACTGAAAACGCAGTATTTCGATCGACCAGCGCTTTGATACAAGCCCATGTGGTTGAAACACGCAGACACTTGGCACATTATATTTGAATGCTTTCAAATGTTGGCTTTCACCACACAAAAACCCGTCCCCTTCCCCACCGCCCCCCATCCCTGATTCATGCACCACTAAAATGTGACCTCAGTTTTTGTCCTTTTTCGCTTCCTTTAATAAATAATATTTTTCTCCATTTTACAATCTTAAATGAAAACAAGTCGCTTAAGGCGAAATTATTACATTCAGTCAAGCTGTCGAACTCACGGAATGAAACTGAACGCACTGTATTTTTTCCACCAAGACAGTACAGCTTCGTCAATCCCCGGCCGCGAGAAGGAAATCGCTCACCTCCCACGTGCAAAACGCAGTGATATGCACACGCCAGAATAGCGCGGTAGCGTATTGTGCTAAGCAGGAAAGCCTGCGCGCTTTTCTGTATTCGTGTTAACTTTCTGAGCTTGTTTTGAATACAACCTAAGATCTTGTAGGCTAGCCTACAAGATCTTTGATACAACCTATCATATCTATATGTTTTTGGAATCAGAAAACAATAAAGAATAAGATGAAATCATTTTTGGATCGATTTCTTAAATTTTAATCGTAAGACTAATTAATCTATTTTCGTTAATTTTGATCACATTTTAAGAGTAAACATGACATATGTACATATTTTTAGATTCAGAATGTCATGAAAAATACGATGCAATCAATTTTAAATCTGTTTGCGAAAAATCGATTTTAATGACAACTTTAATGAGCAAACTCATTAATTAATTTTTAAGCCTCCAAGCTGAAATGCAATACCAAAGTCCGGGCTTTGTCGAAGATTACTTGACCAAAATTTCAACCAATTTGGTTTAAAAATGGGAGCGTGACAGTGCAGAACTCTACACACACACACACACACACACACACACACACACACACACACACACACACACACACACACACACACACACACACACATACACCACATCCTCGTCTCGATTCCCCCCTCTACGTTAAAACATTTAGTCAAAACTTGACTAAATATAAAACAAGTCGCGTAAGGCGAAAATACAATATTTAGTCAAGTAGCTGTCGAACTCACAGAATGAAAGTGAACGCAATGTAATTTTTCATCAAGACCGTATACTCGTAGCATCGTCAGTCCACCGCTCATGGCAAAGGCAGTGAAATTGACAAGAAGAGCGGGGTAGTAGTTGCGCTAAGAAGGATAGCACGCTTTTCTGTACCTCTCTTTGTTTTAACTTTCTGAGCGTGTTTTTCATCCAAACATATCATATCTATATGTTTTTGGAATCAGGAACCGACAAGGAATAAGATGAAAGTGTTTTTAAATTGATTTGGACAATTTAATTTTGATAATAATTTTTATATATTTAATTTTCAGAGCTTGTTGTTAATCCGAATATAACATATTTATATGTTTTTGGAATCAGCAAATGATGGAGAATAAGATAAACGTAAATTTGGATCGTTTTATAAATTTTTTTTTTTTTTTACAATTTTCAGATTTTTAATGACCAAAGTCATTAATTAATTTTTAAGCCACCAAGCTGAAATGCAATACCGAAGTCCGGGCTTCGTCGAAGATTACTTGACCAAAATTTGAACCAATTTGGTTTAAAAATGAGGGCGTGACAGTGCCGCCTCAACTTTCACGAAAAGCCGGATATGACGTCATCAAAGACATTTATCAAAACAATGAAAAAAACGTTCGGGGATATCATACCCAGGAACTCTCATGTCAAATTTCATAAAGATCGGTCCAGTAGTTTAGTCTGAATCGCTCTACACACACACACACACACACACACACACGCACACACACACACACACACATACACCACACCCTCGTCTCGATACCCCCCTCTACGTTAAAACAATTAGTCAAAACTTAACTAAATGTAAAAAGAAGACGTTAAACATACCTCGAAGCATAATCTGCTTACTCTCTTTCATATTCTTCACTATAAAGAAGGGAAACGAGAAACCGAAAAGTATGAAGACAAACACATAACACTTCAACATATTTCTGCCGGTCCGTTTCCATCTTCTTCTTTTTACATTTAGTCAAGTTTTGACTAAATGTTTTAACATAGAGGGGGAATCGAGACGAGGGTCGTGGTGTATGTGTGTGTGTGTGTGTGTGTGTGTGTGTGTGTGTGTGTGTGGTCTGTGCGTGTGTGTCTGTGTGTGTGTCTGTGTGTGTGTCTGTGCGTGTGTGTCTGTGCGTGTGTGTGTGTGTAGAGCGATTCAGAGTAAACTACTAGACCGATCTTTATTAAATTTGACATGAAAGTTCCTGGGTATGATATCCCCAGATACTTTTTTCATTTTTTCGATAAATGTCTTTTATGACGTCATATCCGGCTTTTCGTAAAGGTTGAGGCGGCACTGTCACACCTTCATTTTTCAATCAAATTAATTGAAATTTTGGCCAAGCAATCTTCGACGAAGGCCGGACTTCGGTATTGTATTTCAGCTTGGTGGCTTAAAAATTAATTAATGACTTTGATCATTAAAAATCTGAAAATTGTAAAAATATAATTTGTTTTTAAAACGATCCAAATTTACGTTCATCTTATTTTTCATCATTTTCTGATTCCAAAAACATATAAATATGTTATATTCGGATGAAAAACAAGCTCTGAAAATTAAAAATATAAAAACTATTATTAAAATAAAATTTCCGAAATCGATTTAAAAACAATTTCATCTGATTCCTTGTGGGTTCCTGATTCCAAAAACATATAGATGTGATATGTTTGGATTAAAAACACGCTCAGAAAGTTAAAAAGAATAGAGATAAAGAAAAGCGTGCTATCCTTCTCAGCGCCACTACTACCCCGCTCTTCTTTTCAATTTCACTGCCTTTGCATCGAGCGGTGGACTGACGATGCTACGAGTATACGCTCTTGCTGTAAAAATGCAGTGAGTTCAGTTTCATTCTGTTAGTTCGACAGCTTGACTAAATGTTGTAATTTCGCCTTACGCGACTTGTTCTTTTTTATGGACACCCACAGAAAGCTTGTTTTCATGTTGTTTCTTTCACACTGCTGTGCCCTAAATTTCGGTTCGTTTTTGCCACCCAAACAAACCTACTTACACGCATTCTAGAGGCCCATTAACTGGCATTAATTTCTTTCACTCTCCAAACAGACCCACTTAAAACGCGTTTCTCGAGTGCACGCACTCCGCTGGTTTTGAAACACGGCTGTGCGGGTAATCTTGAAGTGTAATCGTCAGCATCCAGGCGCCTTTACAAGACATGTTATCATTTTCTAACGTCATGAGCGGTCGATAATGCCGCGCTGACATTAAATAAGAAAGAAAAATGGCTGCGCAGGTTAGTGGTATTGGTGTCAAGGACACACAAAATATACGGCTCTCTGTTTCGTCCTGAATTCTGACAAAGATGCGTGCATGATGATGCTTTACTGATCATGGCTTTTGTGTGTGTGCGTTTTTCTTCTTCTTCTTCTTTTTCGTCTTGGAAGCTTGCTTTTAAATCAAATGTTTGGCTTAAAGCCACAGTAAGCCTCCCGTAAACCATCACACATACTGCCAGGCTTTTACACACAGTACAAACACCCTTTCGCCGCTTTTGAACATCCTAGGTGTCCTCCGTAAAGAGCGAGCAATTTTCAAAGAAATTTTTTTTGCGTGGTTTAACTTACCCTTGACAGGGAGCCATCGCGAACCCGTGTGATCCCGTGTGATCCAGTTTCCTTTTTTCACAATGTAGTCGTCAGTTTGTGATTTCAATGGGACTCGCTGTAAGCTCATCTGCAATAGCACGTTATTGTGTACCTCTGAATCTAAACGCAACAAACGGCTGCGATTCACACGAACTAGAGCGATGACAGTTGACTGTTCAGAGGAACGGGCGCTACTAGGCAGAAAGACGGTTTGCGTGACACGTTTCCGGGCTTTTCTTTTTTGAAACTTTCAAAACTTCGAATTGTACTGATCTTGTCTTGATGAAAAAAGAATTCTTTTATGATTTAAGAATGTTTGTGTAACAAGCTGTCAATTTATTATCTAGATTTTAAAAGTTAGTTCTAGCGCCAAAACGAGGCGCCTAATTTGCTGATCAGAGGGTCCACGAAAATAAATTCTTTGAAAATTGCTCGCTCTTTACGTAGGGCACTTAGTATGTTCTCAAGCGGTGAGTGTTTAAACGAAAGGGTGTTTGTACTGTGTGTACACAGCCTGACAGTATCTGTGATGGTTTACGGGAGGCTTACTGTGCCTTTGAATCATGCTCAAGGGTAGGTCTACATGTTGGCTAAAAGAAATGTTCCTGAGTTAGATTAAAGTTAGAAAATTATAAGCTTCTTAACCTGAGCTGTTGTGTAGGAAGTTGAAAGCTAGATTTTGCCAATCAAAATGTTTGCTGCACATGAACTACGAAACGACCTTTCTCTACTCGTGACTTAAAAACGCACAAATTATTCCCATTTCAAAGTTACACGTTCTGGACAATGTCTGGTATTGTCAAAGTGAATCATATCTTTTCGTTGTAGCAGTTGATACACATGTAGGGGAAGGTCACCTAATATGGACCGGCTCCTAATATGGACCACATCCGGTTCTGTCAAACTAACGGTGCTAGAGAGCTCAACATAAATTCATTCACCACATTTACCATCTCTTGATAGCTTGCACGTGTCAAAACAGTTGTGGGCGCACAAACCACAAAACCGTTAGGCTTTTTCACTTTAATACACTTCTCGCAGCGTTCAATCTAAATTTGACGCTTAATACGGCCTAGTTTTGTGTCCACAGTCACAACTGCTTTATATGACAGCTAAATCTGTCATTATTACATTTGAGCTGTGTTGGCCCCGTCTTTCTAGCGCAAACGAAAAATAATAGCAAAATCTCAAAGGACGTGCGTGTCCCCTAATACGGACCATCTTTAACAAAAAGAGAAAAAGAACAGACAAAGGCTGGTTCAGTCATGCATGACGAAGCTTGCTACAAATAACTTATAACTAGCCATCAAGCTTTCAAAAATATATCAAACAGTCCTTTTTACGTGAAAGTTGATAATTTCATTTATTTTCTCTCTGTTTATGATACGCTTCTTTAGTTTTATGTTGTGCTTCAAATAATCTTCTCATCGAACCGAAACAAATAAATCTAATGCATATTTGTATCAGTCTGACACGTACACTGAGTTGTATCACGTTATTTTGGAGTACAGTGGGCTTTTTACAATGATTCGCCAAGACATCTTTACAGGTCCATAGTAGGCGCCTAGTCTCCTAACTTGGACCAGTTGTGGATTTTTCTGTATTTCCTTTTTGCTGGATGTTGATTAAAGCCATTTCGCTCAACTGAGGCCTGACGATTAACCAAAGAGAGAACAACTACCCGGCACAAAATGAAAATTCTTACCAAGAAAACAAACTAGTTATCAGCATGAAACATAATGTGGTCCATATTAGGCGACCCTGTACTCGTGCTTGTGTCCCAGTCTATGCTTGGTACACGTGTCTCGGTCATATAAGCGAATGTGTCGGTAATTCTGTTTCCGTACCATTCGTGTGCGTGGGTGATTGCGTGCGTTTGTGTGTGTGTGTGTATGTGTGTGTGTGTGTGTGTGTGTGTGTGTGTGTGTGTGTGTGTGTGTGTGTGTGTGTGAGTGTGTGTGTGAGTGTGTGTGTGTGTTGTTTTTGTTGTTGTGTGTGAGTGTGTCACTGTGTGTGTGTGTATGTGTGCGTGCATGCGTGCGTGCGTGCGTGCGTTCCCCGCTTGTGTGTGTGTGTGTGTGTGTATGTATGTGCGTGCGTACGTGCGTGCGTGTGTGCGTGTGTGTGTGTGCGCGCGTGTGTGCGTGCGTGCGTGCGTGCGTGCGTGCCTGAGTGCGTGCGTGTCTGAGTGCGTGCGCGCGTGCGCGTTCGTTTGTGCAGAGTGTGCACTCAAGCCGTTCGTGCAGATTTTGTGATTCCCAGTTGCAACCTGCATGTGCACTTTTGATAGGGCAGGTAAAGAAGGACAACGGTACATCGAGCTGGACACTTTTCAGCCAAAAATCTATCATATAATCTTAAAGTATTTGTTCTTTTTTGTTTTCTTCTTCTCAGATTGCGAAATACACTCCATGTGAAAGCAATCATGTCTCACCGCAAAAGATCTGTTCATGCTTGTACACGGGATAAGACCAATCAATCAATCAATCAATCAATCAATCAATAGGAAGCTTATATAGCGCGTATTCCGTGGGTAGCTTACAGTTCTAAGCGCTTGTCGAAGAGTTGTCAACACAGGACTAACAAAGAAACTAACATCTACAGACGGACACAAACCCTATCACACACTAGCAAACCCTGATAAACATACAACAAACAACTGTTTAACAACAATGTACACATCAATACCTAGGTCCAAACAAAATAATATTAAGCACAAAGAAAACACCTCTCACAGAGCACAGCACAGCGTGTTGTAAAATAGACCATAATTAGTCCTACAAATATAACACGTGCCAAAAACATCAGCCTGCCTGCTTCCCGTGCAGGGTAAGCTAGGTGTTTTTGTGGTTGAAATAATGTCGCTAGTGACACCGGAATCCATTCAACACAAACAAAGAAACAGAATAATAATAATGGGTGTTTCTTTTTTTTTTAATATATTTTACAACACGCTGCATCAGAGCAGCCACGCCATTGGTTTTGGGTGTCTGTTCAAATAAAATGATTTTTTCACATTCCACGTAAAAACCTGAAGAGATCGCTGGCGGTGAACGTCATCGTGTTCGTGACAAGGCCTGTACCTTTAAGATAACTTTAACGCGGCCCCATTAAAAAAATAATAATAAAAAGAGTTGAAATGTGTGCTAAGTCTACACTATCATTCTCGTTTTGTGTAATTGATCAAACGCTAATTTTCTGTTCGACTAGTTACCCCAAAATATGAAAACTCCGATTTTTAAAGAAAAAGAAGCGAACGGGGAAATCAAAAACAACAACCTATTTTCTGTAACACTGTTTTAACGCCAAATACGGAAACTTCGACACTTCAAGAAAAAGAAAACGCAAGCCATTTCCCGACGGTGACATATCATCCTCTAGAGCATCCTGAACTCAGATCAAAATGAGTTCGGCTCAGACAACTGGCAATAGCCGTGGAGCGATGCTTATCAGAATGCCTCTAGAGTACACCACACTTGACAAAATAAACAACCCCTGATAGCAGAAACTCAGCGCTTCTTTTCTTTCGATTTCTATACAAAGTTTCTTTCTTTTCATTTCCATTTATTTATTTCTCCGTTTTGGGGGGCTTCTTTTAATTTTTTTTTTTTTAGCAAAAGTACAGCGTTATTATACAAACGAAACCATGCGATAACCGCTGTTGGGAAAAAGTGCACATAATCAATATAACGCTAATTGGTCCTGGGCAGATTTATAAAAACGTGACAAATTTATCTTTGCTCCAATATGTGACCGCGAAACTTTCACATTTTGAGGGTGCGCGTGACCAGGGACCTATATTTAGGTCTATGGCGTGTCTCAAGACTTGCGTAAATAGTCTAATACTTCTCAATGGTTTGGGCTACAAACAAAAATCAGAACAAATCCTAAAGACAGTACAAAGGAGCAACAATCTGTTCATGTGCACTTTCTATATAAAACAATCATTCAACGCGCGGGATAAGCTTTTCCATTATAAGGTGCCGGGAGAGTGGCTCCGCATAACGGTAACCAGTCATAACGTCCACAAGTCAAAACATCCACGCCAAAACGTCCACAAAACGTCCATGTCATAACGTCCACAAGTCAAAACGTCCACGCCAAAACGTCCACAAAACGTCCACGCCAAAACGTCCACAAAACGTCCACGCCAAAACGTCCACAAAACGTCCACGCCAAAACGTCCACAAGTCAAAACGTCCACGCCAAAACGTCCACAAAACATCCACATGCTCATGGTCAAAACGTCTACATGTCATAACGTCCACAATTCAAAACGTCCACGCCAAAACGTCCACAAAACGTCCATGTCATAACGTCCACAAGTCAAAACGTCCACGCCAAAACGTCCACAAAACGTCCACATGCTCATGGTCAAAACGTCTACATGTCATAACGTCCACAAGTCAAAACGTCCACGCCAAAACGTCCACAAAACGTCCATGTCATAACGTCCACAAGTCAAAACGTCCACGCCAAAACGTCCACAAAACGTCCAAATGCTCATGGTCAAAACGTCTACATGTCATAACGTCCACAAGTCAAAACGTCCACGCCAAAACGTCCACAAAGCGTCCATGTCATAACGTCCACAAGTCAAAACGTCCACGCCAAAACGTCCACGCCAAAACGTCCACAAAACGTCCACATGCTCATGGTCAAAACGTCTACATGTCATAACGTCCACAAGTCAAAACGTCCACGCCAAATCGTCCACAAAACGTCCATGTCATAACGTCCACAAGTCATAACGTCCACAAGTCAAAACGTCCACGCCAAAACGTCCACAAAACGTCCACATGCTCATGGTCAAAACGTCTACATGTCATAACGTCCACAAGTCAAAACGTCCACGCCAAAACGTCCACAAAAGTTGACGACCACATGCTCATGGTCAAAACGTCCACAAGTCAATTCGTACACCAGTCGGTCTAAAATTTTTTTTAAAAAAGACATTACCTCGTGCGACTTTGCTAAAAATTAACCTCAAAATATTCTGTATCATATGATTTCTCATGCTTCACTAAATATCGACTGCTGCCAACGAGATTTGAGAGCAAAAAAAGCAAGGAATACACCGTCCCTGCATAAACTTGCAAACTACATAAGATATTATTAATAAATGGTGTTTGAACGGACAAACGCATGAAATGAGAACTAGAAACCGAAAGTAAAATATTATCATTTCTAACCACAGACTTCACCCATCTTTCTATCTTTTACGTCTAAACAAACTCCCAAAATAAACCACTTTAACTGCAACTCGAGAATTGGCAAGATAAGTCTTCCATCGACTCAGCTGGCATGCAAACATGTCATACACAACGTAATTAACAACACTACACAATGTCAATAGTCAATCACACATTCACACACTGGGACATATTTTTGAACGTTTTCACCTGTGGACGTTTTGACTTGTGGACGTTCTGACCTGTGGACGTTCTGACCTGTGGACGTTTTGACTTGTGGACGTTATGACCGGTAAGCCCGCATAACGACCACTCTCCATGTTGTCTATATTTGGAGCGCTTAACGTCCCTTTATTTCTTGGATTGTTGTATGACGGTGTGACCACGTTCTCGCCGTTTCTAATCCGATTCGGTTCTGTTATTCGGATCTGGGTATTGTTTGCCTGGATTAAAGTTAAGTTACAGATTCAGCGTTGACTGCATTTGTCTCCACATGCATTGATTGTTGCTATTTCCTGGTGTAATCTGCTCAATTTCTAAGCACGAAACCGTGCCGATAGAACGCCAGACTGAAATAGCAATTCCCCGGGTTGCTCATGCAGGAATGTGCTAATTATTGCTAAAAACAAAAACAAAAAACACACATTGTATTTGCTTAGGGACGGGAGGTCGCGGGAATCGTAAAAGAAGATAAATTAGTCCGATGGTTTCACAATGAATTCAGCAGACACATCCCACTCGACACAGAAAGCAGTTGGGTCGCATATAATTTGGAAGCAAAGTGCAGGGTCTGTTGTGCTTACGGTTACACGTGTTAAAGGAGCTATAACGGGGCTGCTGTTCTTATAACAGGAACAGTTTGAAAACGATGATGAGTTAATTTTGTCAACATCCCCAGAAACTTTCTTTACAAATGTTAAAGGTAAGGAGTGTTTTAAAGACACCTTTTTTCCCATGTACACAATCACGTACTCAACGACAGATCCGTTAGAGTAAGAGCTCAAAACTGTAGCTTTAAAAAAAGTGAACTTGATCCACCTTGCCTGTTAGAAGCAATTTTATTTTATGTATGGCTTCAGATAACATTTTAGAAGACACCCAGAGGGGATGTCACATTTCTGACTTTTCAGTATCCAAGATGGCGGCTAATTCAAAATGGCGGCCAACCCTGACGTAAGTCTGGCACATAACATGGTCAAGTAGCATCTCATTTTAAAGGTATTTTTGAGAGGAATAGATATTTGACATCAGAAATGGTGCGAACATACTACCATTCATGTTAAAAGCATTTTAGTGTGATCAATGCTTTTACGGCCAGGCATTTGTCAACTCATATATATGACCGGGAGCAAGCAAAACACTTTCAATAAATTGAATATTGAAAAAAAGAACGTTTTGAAACACATTTTATATTAAATCTAAATAAGAGAAACGAAGTTCACATTATTGTTTAATAATCGTTATCTTGAAATCACAAACTGTTAATCATTTAGCAATCGTGTTCAAGGTACTCTTTATGATTAAGCATGAAACAAATTTGCTGTACACTAATAAGTTACTAAAAATACAATGGACAAACAAACACACAAAGAATAAAACAATACAATGGACAATGACATAGCGAAAATAAAAGTTAAAAACATAAACCGCTTAACTGCTCTCTTTCAAAATAATGTTGTTTTAAAAATATACACAATATGCCTTCACATGCAGAAACGGAAATAGGCATAACTTGTGACACTTTTAATGAATCAGAAACAATTTTGAAACCCATAAAACAAAACGTAGACACACGTTTTACCCTCTACCCTCATTCTCTTCTTTCATGGAACGATACATTTGAACAAGTAAATGTTTGCCTTGAATACAGTGTAAATGAAGATATAATGATCAGATTCATTAGACATTGATTCGATGAATGTTCTGTTACACTTTTAAAATATATACGAAAATACAGATTCCTAACTTCAGCTCTCATTCATTGAAAAAAGTAAAACACAACCACAAAGGTACAATCGTGACTAAGAATTCGAACTTGCCCTTTGCCACATTGTTGCATGCAGATTTGTTTCTACCGTTAACTACCTTGTAAGCGTCCAGTAGCGAGCAAACGCCCAACCATACTTCATGGCAACAACTGTGTAAAGGATATAATACCTTTTAACCACCCCCATCCCTTCCATGCCACCCCACACACACACACACACACACAAAGGTACAAAAAACAGTTTCTTAAAGATGTTGACCTCTTCGCAAAATACTGAGATATAATTGAGGTCATACCGTTGAGTTCATTCTTTTGCAACTGCAGTCTGAATAGTCATTCCAAAAGTGGACGAAGAAATGACAGATTCATCTAGTACGTGTTAAAGAGGTCGACCTAGGTTGATTTAAAGAGATCGAATGAACGGACTTTTTTTTTTTAATACACAGTGTTTGACACGTATCTTACCACCATCACCCACCCCCACCTCTTCTCTCTCTCCAGGATTTTGCTAGATGGCTTTGATCAGGACACATGAACTAACTACAGTTATAATAATTTAGTGTGTGCAAGTTTGTGACTTTTGTTTAGACACACGTGCTGCTGCTCGTAACGCTGGATATACGAAGCAGATCTTGAGTTATCATTTTCATTCGTGATATGAGCATTTGTTTAAAACTACGACGCAAAGTGATTGTTGTTAGTTTTCATGTTCCATTCTGGCAAGGCACTTGCATACACACGAACGTGTCTGTATCACAGAGAAAGGTACACGGAGAGTATAGTCATTTTTGCACAGCAATAATCCCACTAGCATTCTCATACCAAGTGATCAAATACCGCTATTTCTCATGAGGAATAGATTCAGTACAGGGTAAAGTAACTAGAAACACCCACCCCCTACTTTTGGGCGTAAGGGGGATGGGCGCTTACAAAGTAGTTTACGATACAGGTCATTTCTGGATTGTTTCAGTTCAGGACTTAAGTTTAGTGCCACTGCAGATTAAGACCAGTGGGCGGCATCAACATTGCTTTCTTCGGATTTCTCTCTCTCTCACAAAGCAATGAAACTTTTAGTGAAAAAAAGGTTTCTGCAGTATATATTCTTTGCACAGGCACAATGTTGCACATGCCAAAGCGAGACGTGTGCATCTGCAAGGCATGTTTCTTTTGAAGAACACCCACATGAAGTCAGTTCCATGCCGGCAGCAGAAGCAGGTTCCGAGCTGAGAATGGTGTGGGTTGAAGGAAAATAGTGTCAGGTTCTGATCTTCTTAACTCCCAACCACTCTCCTGAAACGGTGGAATATGTTCGAGTGTTTCACTTCTCTTCCAGATCAATGTACATCAACCAGAAGAAAAAAAAAGATTCCCCATGTGATCACATGAACGTGATCACATTCTGCGAAGTATTGGAGCGTCTCAGCAAATGAAGAGAGAAACAAAAGCCAGTCACTGTCTCGAAGTGATCGTGTGAAGCGCAGAAGAACAAACACCAGTTGCATGTAGGTTCTCCAGAACTGACATTTTATGCGGAAAACTGGCAAAGAAGAGCCCATAGAGCTTTCAAAGTGAGTTGGTCGGCATTGTTTGTGGGAGCTGTGGTTTCTTCAATGCTCAAGATTTCGTCACGTCATGAAGATTTCATGTACCGCCTAATCACCTTCAAAAAGTGTATATGTGCAAATGAAAGACCCCCATCTTTCGAACTTTTCCGTTTGCGTTGCCATATTGCAGCATTTTGGCCTCGCAGTACAGATGC
This sequence comes from Littorina saxatilis, assembly GCF_037325665.1. Classification (NCBI taxonomy): domain Eukaryota; kingdom Metazoa; phylum Mollusca; class Gastropoda; order Littorinimorpha; family Littorinidae; genus Littorina; species Littorina saxatilis. Next base: position 26,718,491 of record NC_090256.1, read on the forward strand.
TTGTCAAACGCCTTTAAATAGTTTTGTCATTGCTTGACATTTCTTGATCACTGTCCAAATGATGTCAACGACAGGGGCTGGAGCCTTGTTATGAGCGGACATGGGCCAACTGAATATTTACCTCCCTGGAACTTTTTCTCAATCTGGCTGCTGTCTTATGCAAGTCAGCAACTGCACACTATGATAATGTCTTGTCCTCAGGCTTGTTCAACTCATGTCAACGTTTTCATAAAATGTTATATCATAGATTCAGATTCATTCACTGATGAAACATGTGTCCCGTGGTCTGCCGATATTTCCTCAAATGGACTTTGTTGGCGTTTACGCAGTTATGCCAAATTTGTGTTGCTACTGAAGGACGAATAGCACACTTTATGCCAGACGAGCTTCTTCTTCTTCTTCTGCGTTCGTGGGCTGAAAATCCCTCGTACACTCGTGTTTTTGCACAAGTGGATTTTCACGTGTATGACCGTTTTTACCCCACCATTTAGGCAGCCATACGCCGCTTTTGGAGAAACCATGCTGGGTATTTTAGTGTTTCTATAAGCCACATAACTCTGACATGAATACAAGATCTTTCCACGCGAAGGGGGGTAAGGTACCAGCAGGTCTGCACATAAGTTGACCTGGGAGATCGGAAAAATCTTCATCTTAACGCACCATGCGCGGCCGGGATTCGAACCCACGACCTACCGCTTTGGTGGCCGGCGTCTTACCACAAACCCAGCTTTAATGTCCGTCTAGAGCTAGATGAGCTGATCTTTTTGATAAATAACGCTTTATTTTCTGATTTCAAATGCTTTTGGGATATATGGTCATTATTCTGTTGCCTTTCTACAATGATGTCAGTAACGTTGCGCAAGGAATCCTACGTTACCGTTCTCAGCAGATTGCTATTTTGCTTGTTTTCCGCAAATCCTGGCAACAATTGCTGAGTCTGAGTCAATTCAAGAAGCTTTCTCACGACTCATAGATGGTTACATGTTGCTGAATTTCACAATGTCAAGAGTCTTGAAACCAACTGTTAAGATTGAAAGGATTAAAAACATACGGAATATGCAAAATAATTTAAAAATGTCAAATATCGCCTTTTCCATTTGTCCAACAAAAATAAAACATTTGTCAACGCCTTTATCACATTAATAAACATAGGAACAGACACTAAATGTACCCACAAACACCAACTATGAGCGAAAATGTGTGAACATTCCTGTTTCAATGTCCGCCATTTTGTTTTCAATATGGCGGCCAAAATATTAGTGGAGCAAGGTGACATCCCCTCTGGAGATGTTCACGGACATCTAATTGAAGCATCCAGATGGGATGTCAGCTTCTAACAAGCAAGGTTGACCAAGTTCACCATGTCCAACTGGAGCTATCTCTCTACGTCCAGTTTTTTTGGTTTTTTTAAATTTCATTTTGTTTTTAAAAAATGTCTGGGGAGCAGGAGGGGTTGCGTGAAAATACACAGACTGCCACCTTCATAATTATGCAGAGTGGGAATTGTTTGCAGATTCGACATCGCAAATTGTCAGTTACAAAACTGATTCAGCGAATAATTCCCAGTTTGGCTGCACATGTTTGGTATGTGTCCAAGTGGAAGGCTAATCTTATCCCATGTTCAAGCCTCAACACATCAGATTTTTATTTGTTTGCTTAAACGCCCAGCCGACCAGGAAGGGCCATATCAGGGCCATATCAGGGCGGTGCTGCTTTGACATATAACGTGCGCCACACACAAGACAGAAGTCGCAGCACAGGCTTCATGTCTCACTGACCCAGTCACATTATTCTGACACCGTACTAACCAGTCCTAGCACTAACCCCATAATCCCAGACGCCAGGCGGAGCAGCCACTAGATTGCCAATTTTAAAGTCATAGGTATGACCCGGCCGGGGTTCGAACCCACGACCTCCCGATCACGGGGCGGACGCCTTACCACTAGGCCAACCGTGCCGGTGACACATAAGAAGGAAAGTATTTATAACGCGTACCCTCTAACTTTTCATATCCGAACGCCAATAATCGTTTTCATACTGACACCCGAAGAATGCTGCGTTCCTTTAATCTTGTCAGAATGCCTTCCAACAGTGACGGTTTTAAAGGCACCGTCCATCCTGAATACACAATTGTGACCCTCCACCACGAAATGAGTTGCGCATGTCACCTCGCGCGGTTCTGCGCCAGGCTTAATATAAGTCCGGGGAGTGTCTGTCTGGTAACAGTGTGAGGATCACCTTAGTCACAGGCTTATCGCTCTTTTCTAAAACGGTGTTCACCACTGGATAGAGCATAAAAAACTCTTTATGAAAATGTAAAAATATGAAAATCATGCAAAGGTGACATGCGACTCATTCCGTGGTGGAGGGTCACAATTATGGTCACCGCCTCAGATCTGTCCTGGCTTTCACATGGAATAAGAGTACCCTTTCACATGCAATAAGAGTACCCTTTCACATGCAATAAGAGTACCCTTTCACATGCAATAAGAGTACGCTTTCACATGCAATAAGAGTACCCTTTCACATGCAATAAGAGTACCCTTTCCGTCGCGATATAACCTTCGTGGTTGAAAACGACGTTAAACACCAAATAAAGAAAGAAAGAAAGAGTACCCTTTCACATGCAATAAGAGTACCCTTTCACATGCAATAAGAGTACCCTTTCACATGCAATAAGAGTACGCTTTCACATGCAATAAGAGTACCCTTTCACATGCAATAAGAGTACCCTTTCCGTCGCGATATAACCTTCGTGGTTGAAAACGACGTTAAACACCAAATAAAGAAAGAAAGAGTACCCTTTCACATGCAATAAGAGTACCCTTTCACATGGAATAAGAGTACCCTTTCACATGGAATAAGAGTACCCTTTCACATGCAATAAGAGTACCCTTTTACATGCAATAAGAGTACCCTTTCACATGCAATAAGAGTACCCTTTCACATGGAATAAGAGTACCCTTTCACATGGAATAAGTGTACCCTTTCACATGGAATAAGAGTACCCTTTCACATGTAATAAGAGTACCCTTTTACATGGAATAAGAGTACCCTTTCACATGCAATAAGAGTACCCTTTCACATGCAATAAGAGTACCCTTTCACATGCAATAAGATACCCTTTCACTTGGGATAAGAGTGCCCTTTCACATGCAATACAAGTACCCTTTCACTTGGACTTATTCCAAACATCAACGACGTGTAAGCCTGTATGTATTCTGTGGAAAGCGAGAATTCTTTGCTGAATTAATTTAGCAGATGTATATCGGTGTCATTTACGAAATTATTTCAACCAAAAATCCCGTTCTGTATAGGAATCAGTCAGGCTGTTGATTTTTGGCATTAGTTAAAGCTGAAGGGTGCTCGTATGTTTTATTGTTCTTACTTTTGTTTTTAAGGTTGTTGTCATATGTTGTTTGGTTGTTTTAAGAGCAGATGAACTACACTTTTCCATCCATTGTATTAATTGTATGGACAATAAATGATCGTATGTCTTATGTCTTAGTATCCCATGTAAAAGCTTGATCTGATCCGTGGTGAGTGTTGCCTTTCACGTGGGCTTATTCCAAACATCCACGATGGGGATGCATTCAAATCGGGAATTTTGTGCTGAATTAATTTATTGACAATGCCAATGCGTCACTTAGGAAATTAGTTGAACTAAACTCCCTAGTCTTTTGTGTAGGAAGTACCAATGCTGTCGTGTTTAAGCTGAATGGTGCTCTTATCCCATGGAAAAACCTGATGAAGTTCTGTGGTGAACATGATTTCTTACTCGAGACAGAATGTACCTTTAAAACCCTGCTTGGAGTACAGATAGTTCGCGATAACGTAAAACATGGCATGTATTCATATCAAGCTGTATGCACAAAAATAGTCGGTGCGACCCGTCTGCGAAGCTACTAAATCTTCCGTAGAACAACCCCGGCAGAATGTTCAATGGGGAACCTTCTAGCGCTGTAATTCGCTTAGTTTATTTCCTGATGTACGTACACTGAATGACTAAATTCTCTCTCTCTCTTTGTCTCTTCTTCTTTTTTTTCTTTGTTTGTTAGCGTAATTTGCATAGTTCTGGCTCTTGTCCTGCGTTCGCAAATGATGGCGTCTGTTGTATAATGCAGGAAAGACGGTGTGTTGAAATGTAGAACTAAAACAGGCCAAATTGCGCACTAAACCACTCATAAACACACACACACACACACACACACACACACACACACACACTCACACACACACACACACACACACACACACACACACACTCTCTCTCTCTCTCTCTCTCTCTCGCTCTCTCTCTCTCTCTCTCTCTTTATCTCTCTTGCTCTCTCTCTCTCTCTCTCTCTCTTTCTCTCTCTCTCTCTCGCTCTCTCTCTCTCTATCTTTCGCTCGCTCGAACAACCCCCCTACAGAAAAATGAGAGAGAAGTAGGCCTACACAGGCACAAGAATTGCACATGCAACAAAGATGCTTTCTCCACCAAAAGAAATGTACTCAAAAATCTATAAGCGTAGGGGAAGGGCTCCTAATATGGACCGGCTCCTAATATGGACCACCTCCTGTTCTGACAAACTAACGGCGCTAGAGCGCTAAAAACAATTTCATTCGCTGTATTCACCCTCACTGGATAACTTGCACATGTCTAAACAGTTGCAGAAACACAAACCTCAAAACCGTTAGGCTTTTTCTCTTTTTTATATTTAGTCAAGTTTTGACTAAATATTTTAACATCGAGGGGGAATCGAAACGAGGGTATGGTGTATGTGCGTGTGTCTGTGTGTGTGTCTGTGTGTGTGTCTGTGTGTGTGTGTAGAGCGATTCAGACTAAACTACTGGACCGATCTTTATGAAATTTGACATGAGAGTTCCTGGGTATGAAATCCCCGAACGTTTTTTTCATTTTTTTGATAAATGTCTTTGATGACGTCATATCCGGCTTTTCGTGAAAGTTGAGGCGGCACTGTCACGCCCTCATTTTTCAACCAAATTGGTTGAAATTTTGGTCAAGTAATCTTCGACGAAGCCCGGGGTTCGGTATTGCATTTCAGCTTGGTGGCTTAAAAATTAATTTATGACTTTGGTCATTAAAAATCGGAAAATTGTAAAAAAAAATAAAAATTTATAAAACGATCCAAATTTACGTTTATCTTATTCTCCATCATTTGCTGATTCCAAAAACATATAAATATGTTATATTCGGATTAAAAACAAGCTCTGAAAATTAAATATATAAAAATTATTATCAAAATTTTTTTTTCGAAATCAATTTAAAAACACTTTCATCTTATTCCTTGTCGGTTCCTGATTCCAAAAACATATAGATATGATATGTTTGGATTAAAAACACGCTCAGAAAGTTAAAACAAAGAGAGGTACAGAAAAGCGTGCTATCCTTCTTAGCGCAACTACTACCCCGCTCTTCTTGTCAATTTCACTGCCTTTGCCATGAGCGGTGGACTGACGATGCTACGAGTATACGGTCTTGCTGAAAAAGGGCAGCTACTTGACTAAATATTGTATTTTCGCCTTACGCGACTTGTTTCACTTTTGGCAGCGTTCACTCTAAATTTGCCGCCTAAAACGGACTCGTTTCTGTCCACAGCCAAAGCTTTTATCACACAAAATGTGCTATATATGAGAGCTAAGACCGTATTTGTTACAGTTTAGCAGTTTTGACCCCGAGTTTCTACTGCAAACAAAAAATAATAGCAAAATCTCAAAGTATGTGTGAGTCCCCTGATATGGACCACCTTGAACAAATCGAAGAAATTAAAAGCTAAAGGCTATTTCAATAATTCATTAAGAAGCTTGCTGAAAATAACCTATAACTAGCCCTCGAGATTTCAAAAAAATATAACAAATAGTTTTCTTTTCGTGGAAGTTGATAACTTCACTTAATTTCACTCTGTTTTTGATAAGCTTCTTTAGTTTCCTGGTGTGCTCCAAATAATGCTCACATCAACCCGAAACAGATAAATCTAAAGCACCTTTAATTAGTCTGACTTGCACACTAAGTTGTATCATGTTATTTTGAAGTATAGGGGGCTTTTTACAGTGATTCGTGAAGGCCGCTTTACTGGTCCCTATTAGGAGCCTGGGCGCCTAATATGGACCATTTGTGATTTTTTTTTCTGTATTTAATTTTTGCTGAATGTCTATCAAAGCTATTTTACTGTAATTAGGCCCAACGGTTAACCAAAGAGAGAAGGACTACCAAACACAAAATGAAACTTCTTCGCAAGAAAACAAACCAGTTATCAGCATGAAACAAAAAGTGGTCCATATTAGGAGCCCTTCCCCTATACATGTACCATTTCCTCTTGACCCCTCTCAACCACACACAGCCACCTCTTCCAAGCAGATCCTTTGGGTATTCTCCTTTCAAGAGAACGTCCTTCGGACACAAAAGGGAACATTTTGACAGCAGGACCGCAACATTCGCACTTGTTTCCGTCACCACTCCCAAGAGAACAGCCAAGGTCGATCTCCCAGCCTAAACCGTTCCCCTCCTACTGCCCCCACCCCCGCCCCCGTCCCTCCTTCGACCACTCTCGTCTCTCCTTCATCATTCACCGACAGCATGACATCACTTATGACGTCAATGCGACGATCGATGACCCACTTACCCACAGACCTGAATGGGGCCATATAGAAAAACTAAACATCTCACTTCCGACGCCCACACACACACACACACACACACATACACAAACTGGGGATGAATCAGCTAGGCGTTGGGTTCAGCCACAGACCTTCCGAATTCCAGGAGGGGAGCAGATTGAGGAACTCTTTTTAAGACTCTCAGAAAAGTGTTCGAGAATCGCGCGTGCCTTGATCGTGTCTTGGTCATCGAGACTGGTTCCGAGTTCGATCCAACCCCGCCCACGCGAGAGCAGAAGCACATCCAGAAAAATTCCTTGGATCAGTTGTGAACACGAATCAGTGAAAACGATAGAAGGCTTGGGAAAGGAAAACTGGAGGTGGGATGTTAAGCCCCCCCCCTCCCCCCCTCAACTCCATCAACATCCAATTTTGGAGATAAGAATGTTGACACTGAGAGGAGGAAAGTAAAGAAGAACGTCTGGATTGCAAGCGGAGTTCTCCCTCAGATCCTATTTGTCTCGTCTGCGCGCGCATGTTGGACAACTCTGGCCTAGAGGGCGCTGGATGTCTTAGGAGCGAGGGTTTTGAAGGGAAAGGCTTCAGTCGACTTGCTAGTAACTCTTCTACCACACTCAGCATTGATTATCAGTTTTTACCCCCCCCCCCCCCCCCCCTCAGCTAAGTCAACACTCTCTCCTGAGATCATCGTTTGATGATGACAAGTAACAAATATAGCAACACAATTTATTAAAGATACCTTCCTACCCGTGTAAAAGATCGGGTACACAACCACATATCCGCCCGGGCTTTTACGAGGTCTTCAAACATAATTTCACTTTGACACATACAAGAAATCAACAACCTAGCCGCGTTCTTTGTGGACTGGGATTTTTATTATGAACTAATGTCGATTCGTAAATGACAAATTGATATATCAATCTTCAAAAATCGTTTCTGTAAAAAAAAAAATCCCACTTTGCACAAGAAGCTGCTAAAGTGTAGATAGTGGTAATATGTCCAAATGGATCCCCGAAAGATGCTCAAATCCCACTTAAAATCCTGGACATATCTGTGGTACTGTACCCGATCGTTTGCACCACAAGGAGGGTATCCTCAAACTCATTTAGTCACCAGACAATGATGTTTATTTATTTTATTTTATTTTATTTATTTTATGCAATTTATATCGCGCACATATCTCAACCACGGATTCAAGGCGCAGGGATTTATTTATGCCGTGTGAGATGGAATATTTTACACAGTATATCACGCATTCACATCGGCCAGCAAACCTCAAGCCTATTAGGGCGAGCATTCACCTTTCACGGCCTATTATTCCAAGTCACACGGGTATTTGGTGGACATTTTTATCTATGCCTATACAATTTTTGTCAGGAAAGACCCTTTTGTCAATCGTGGGATCTGATGTAAGGGGAGGTTCAGTACTGCAGAGTGGAAACTGTCGACGAGGAAGCTACTGAATGTTTTTAAGCTCACCCTCTCAATTTGTCACCCCTTGGTATGTCCAGTTGAAATGATAATTTCACTTAGAAATACGATAAATGGTGTCGATTGTTTTGTGCTGAGTGTACTGACGGATCGTCTCACGCTTCAAATATTGTATCGAGTGTCAAAATCGCTATGCATTGAGTCAGTGTGGATCCAGTGTTTGTTATTCCTTTTCATCGCTTGATGCCGCTCGAAAAAAACTTGACCACACGTTTCCCCTGACCTACGTGGTGGTGGATCCGCCTGCGACGGTTTGATTCATAAGATTTTCACAAACACAGAGTTAACACGTGTGTCGTCTTCGAGTTATATTTTATCATGTGAGTGTTTATGAATAAAATTTTGTTTAAACAAAGTTATATTCGATTTATAAGTAGTTTTAGAAGCAAGGCAGTGTGTCCACACGCCTAAAATCAAACCAAACTGACAACAATAACAAGTGTCCCCTATCATCCTAAGAACGATTTTTCAAGACACAGAATTGAAGGCAAAGTCAAAATCACGTGTACACCTCCTAAGAATCCCGCACAAAATTCGGATTTTTTATGGAACGAACCTTTTCAAATTGGAACACAGCCGCAGACGTTCACTCGTCAGGGGTATTGGAACGCTCTCGTTTAAATTAGAGGGGGATAAGAAAACGTGGGTGGCAATTTGCCTACCATTACGCTTGAATCCTTTTACTTCATTTTGTTCACGGAGAATTCTCTTTAGTTTCAGCCCTTCATTTAGAGGCCACTTTTAACCTTCCAATTCCACCTTTCGACATTTTCAACTCAGAAATAAATTCACACTATCCTCCTTACTAAGTTACTATTCATGTGGACATAACAATGTGATATACTATGTTTAACAATGATGAACATACATGTATAAAAAAAAACAGTCTCCCACATTTTCGAGAGAGAGAGAGAGAGAGAGAGAGAGAGAGAGAGAGGGAGAGAGAGAGAGGGGGGGGAGAGAGAAGGAGGGAGACAGCCATAATTATAATTTATAACATGAGTGGGGATATCATCTGGAAGAATTCGCAGTCAAAATATATATGTCGTGCCGAATTCACGGAATTGCCGAAATCGCGGAATTGGGAACATTTTGTCACGAATGTGAAAATGAAAAATGTACAATGGTGTTTTCCTCAGAGCTAGCTAGGAATGCATTGTACTCTAATGTTGTCATGTTATTGTTGTGTTTTTTATCTTCATGTTTTAAAATTATCTCCACAACTTATAAAGTATACTTTTACACTAGAATTATGTTTAAACAAATTAAGTATGTATGTTTAATATTATTCTTATGAAGGTTTTTTTTACAACTATTTAGAATAGAACAGGATGGATGTTTTGAATGTCAATCACTGGGAGCAGTCAGAAGAGTAAGAATTTTGTTTTGTTCTCACTATCATTTGCTTATGAAGATCATGATGTTGTTCTATTGCTTAGTCAGTCCTAGAAATAATGTCCTAGACCTGTCTTACCTTGCTGTTATCAGTATTTTTGCCCTCTTTCATTACGATGCTATGGTATTTCTGTGGGTCTCCACATGTGTTTGTTTATAAGGCGGAAGTGACCTCCCCTTGTACACAATAGGCCCTCAGAGGAAGCCTACGGACAGACTAGAATAGAACATGCACATAACACAGAATGTCTGCACAGCACACACACACACACAGCAATACAGCACACCGTCTTGTACCTCCTTCTGCCCTGCCGAAGTCGGGGTATCCTTTTTAATCCACCGAACAATTAATATCCACAGCCATGTGTGTCTCCTGCCTCCGAACACACACGCTACAGAGCTCGACTCGATGTGCGCAGTTTCGTATAAAAATTATTTTCCAAATTTCCCCACTGTGTTTTATAAAATAATCATATTATGAAAGCACTTACATTCTTATCTTAGTTGTTATGTATTCATTGTTAGTAAACATCGGCATTATTCATGTTTTACTTTAAACGCAATCATTGTTATTTATAGATCACAGGCACCTGATGTAAGTAGGTCACACACGTGTAAATGTTGTGCCCAGTCCTTGTTTTTGTTTCTGTTATTATTTTAGTTAGCAGGTCTAGTTGAGCACGTATTAAGTATCATGTACCCACTACTAGTCATTGTGCATTTTAGTTAATGGACTGATGATGTCATTTGTATGGAGTCGACGCACGTGCGAGGATATGTATGTGTGGGAGGGGGGGGGGGCGCGGGAGATGGAAGCTTGCTGTATGTTATGTAATGTATATATTGTGTGTGATACGTGGAAATGTGATACTATTTATTTGCATGTATGATACAGGTACAAATGTGATAATTGTAGGCTTATACTAGTGATTACTGTGTGTGATACATGAAATGTGATATGAATGCTGTTTTTATATGTTATACTCTTACTTTCTCCCAAGCGCAAGACAAATTCTTCTTTGAAAATTGAAGCCAATAAAATTTGAGTTGAGTTGAGTTGAGTTGAGTTGAGAATACGTAAAGGCTGATATAATATATTAGTGTCTTCGATGACGTTATATCCAGCTGTTTACAAAATTTGAGACGGCCCTATCACGCCCTCATTTTTCAATCAAATTGATTTAAAATGTGGTCTTACATTCTTTGACTCAGTCCGGACTATGGGATTGTATTTCAGATCGGAAGCTTACAAATAGATTAATTTGTTTGTTTATTAAAGTTGTCATTAAAACCGAGTTTTTACTTACACACTCCAAAATTACTGCATTGCATTCCTTATAAATTCTTGGATCCATAAATGTATAGATATGTTATGTTTACTCCAAAAATGTGCTCAGAATTAAAGAAAATTGGATTGTGCAAAGTAGGTCTTTATGTTGGCATGTTTCGCCGAGATCAGCTCGACTCGTCTCGGTTTACTAGTTTCGGCTAGCCAGGTTTTAGTAGCCGGTTGGTTTTCAATGTTAATTTTTTAGTTTGGACTGATTGACTAAAAGTGTTGATATTGCTTGGCGCGACCTGTGTGTATGTGGGTTTGTTTGTGTGTTTCAAGTTTTTTGGGGGGAGGGAGTGTGTTTTTGTGTGTCAGTGTGTAATTTAGTGTCGCGCAGTAACGTGTAACTGGCAACACGGTTTTCAGTTGATGTCGCACGGGAATATTCCATTTTGAATGATAACACGTCGAGGCCGGAATTTCAGCCCCGCCATTTACTACACTTTAACAAAGATTTAGAACGATGTAAGAAAAGGAGTTTGAACATCCTGACGCTCATGACTTGGAGTGAAAAGTTCAACTGTCTTCTTCTTCTTCTTCTTCTTCTGCGTTCATGGGCTGAAGCTCCCACGTATATACACTCGCGTTTTTGCATGAGCCGTTGGGTTTTTACGTGTATGCCCGTTTTCACTGACCCCGCCATTAAGGCAGCCATACGCTGCTTTCGGGGGACAACTGTCTAATATACGTCCTTCAAAGCGCAGCAGATCCGAACAATGCATGTTCCGGTGAAAAGATGAAACCACGAAACATGAAAGTTCACCAGGGAGCCAAGCACGGTCTAAAAGAAAAAGCGTAGCGGGAAAAAAATCAGACAAACAACAAAAATGCGTCGCTGCAAAAGAGAGGGTGAGGCGAAAAGCAGAAGTCATCCGTTAGCTGTTTAATCTTTTATCTGTGGGAGACTCATTAGCGTAATTCTGGCGAGAGCAGTCTACTGCGTGACAGAACATTAGTCCGCCATTTTTGTCGATACCGGACACTGACCTGGTTCGTTGAAGACGTTGAACGGACAACGCCTTGTGTACGGGTCGGGTGTATAATTGTGTCTCGAATTTCATATTCTTACACAATTTGTAGTTTAAACCCGATTTTTATTCAATTCAGCCGGTGGTGGCAAAAATGAATATTTGAATATTTTTATTTTCTATTATCATTGGCAATTTGACGCCGGTTTTGATCAATTTCACTGCCAGACAAAGATTGACCGATGCTCCTTTGGGATGGCAAAATGGGGTGACAGAGGTGTCAGTCTCATTAGCTCAGGTCATATTTCACAGAATCTGCAAAGTATGTGTATTCTGATCAGTTCGGCTTTTCTTCAACCTATCTGGTTTTCTCTTTCTTTATTTCTTTCCTTTTTACATTTAGTCAAGTTTTGACTAATTTTTTTAACATAGAGGGGGAATCGAGACGAGGGTCGTGGTGTATGTGTGTGTGTGTGTGTCTGTGTGTGTGTGTGTGTGTGTGTGTCTGTCTGTCTGTCTGTCTGTGCGTGTGTGTAGAGCGATTCAGACTAAACTACTGGACCGATCTTCATGAAATTTTACATGAGAGTTCCTGGGAATGAAATCCCCGGATATTTTTTTTCATTTTTTCGATAAAGGTCTTTCATGACGTCATATCCGGCTTTTTGTAAAAGTTGAGGCGGCACTGTCACACCCTCATTTTTCAATCAAATTGATTGAAATTTTGGCCAAGCAATCTTCGACGAAGGCCAAACTTGGGTATTGCATTTCAGCTTGGTGGCTTACAAATTAATTAATGACTTTGGTCATTAAAAATCTGAAAATTGAAAGAAAAAAAATTATAGAAACGATCCAAATGTACGTTCATCTTATTCTTCATCATTTCCTGATTCCAAAAACATATAGATATGTTATATTTGGATTAAAAACAAGCTCTGAAAACTAAAAATATAAAAATTATGATCAAAATTAAATTTTTGAAATCAATTTAAAAACACTTTCATCTTATTCCTTGTCGGTTCTTGATTCCAAAAAATAGATATGATATGTTTGGATTAAAAGCACGCTCAGAAAGTTAAAACGAAGAGAGGTACAGAAAAGCGTGCTATCCTTCTCAGCGCAACTACTACCCCGCTCTTAGTCTTGTGGACTGACGATGCTACGAGTATACGGTCTTGCTGAAAAATTGCAGTGCGTTCAGTTTCATTCTGTGAGTTCGACAGCTTGACTAAATGTTGTATTTTCGCCTTACGCGACTTGTTCTTTCTTCGTTTTCTTTGTCTTGACGTGATCAAAATTAATGAAACAGGTCCGGTAACACATTTATTGCTTGCAAAAAAGGTCATGTGTCTTGTAAACTGACAAGGCGGATGCTATAAGGCTGCACACAACGGTCATCTATATATATATACGACTTGTGTCTGTGTGTCTGTGTGTGTGTCTGTGTATCTGTGTATTCGCCATGCACGGCCAAAGTTCTCGATGGATCTGCTTCAAATTTGGTGGGCTTATTCAGAGAGACCCCGGACACAACCTCATCGATGAGATATTTCAACACGTGCTCTCAGCGCGCAGCGCTGAACCGATTTTGGTTCCACCTCAGCTACCCGGGCCCCCATACCGACACACCAAAGCCGCTACACCACATCACAACGCCAAAGTTCTCGCTGGATCTTTTTCAAATTTGGACACCGTATTCAGCTACACCCCGGACACAATATCATCGATGAGATATTTCAACACGTGCTCTCAGCGCGCAGCGCTGAACTGATTTTGGTTTTTGTGTTCATTTCACCATTATAAGTAACTCTTCCTTATCTTCTCCAGTGTTTGGCGTTTATCTCCCTTCCTTCGTGTGGCTTTCCCGTTTGTAAGTTACTATTACTATTTTTAGAATGTCACTGCGCTGTCCACTGCGCTGTCCACAACGCTTCCCTTGCACCCGTAAGTTGTTCTTACTGTCAAAGTGAAAAGGTCGAATCAATTTATAGCCACGCGAAAAATACACTCTCACCTATCTCTATATATTTATAGATACAGATATGCATATATATATACGGCTTCTCTGTGTGTGTGTGTGTGTTTGTGTGTGTGTGTGTGGGCAAAAACCTGTGTATTGTAGAGTTCTGTTTGTGATGTGGTCTAGCGGCTTTTGTCTGGGAAAGTTTGTGTGCGTGCCTGTGTGTGTTCTTAATCTAAGACAAATGTCGCCAATGTTTTTACAGAGTGACGTTAAATAAACGATTTTATCATCATCTGTCTGTATGTTCTGGCATTTGAGAAGCCACAGCAGATAATATAGGGCTAAGAAATAAGCTCTAAAATTCTCAATCCCGTTTGACAGGACTTCGCCTTCAAAGGTGATTGTGGTGAACCGCCACGCTGTCTGTCTCTGTCTCGCGATTCACCCCGGCGAAGCCGGGTATTCCTCTAGTATTATTATACATACAGAAGGCCTGTTTAATGGAGTTGCTCGGGTTTAAAAAAAAAATTTTTAAATGCTTTCCGCATATTTTCTGTTGTTGTCACTTGCGTTTAGTGGTTGTGGTAGTGATGCTGCTGCTACTGTCCGCTGCTTTTCTTTTTAAACGTCGTCGCCCTCACATTCTTTGTCGTTGAAGTCGTCGTTATTGTAGCCTTTTAATTTTATAAATGCCTCTCATCCTGTGTTTCAGCTTAAGCGGTTTTTAAAGGCCTAAAAATGTGTTATCATTGCGTGGGTGGAAACCACAAGTATGTGTTCAGTATCTGTGTTTGCTTTTCGATTTGGAATGGGGGCGAGAGACGGGAAGGAGAAGAGCGGAAGAGGTTGAGCAAAATGGGAACATCGCAGATAGCCCAATTCTAACATATCGATCATCGGTGCTGCTGCTGCTGCTGAGCCAAAGTTCTCGGGACGGGGTAGAAGGACGGAGGGGAAGGTTATTACGTTTATTCACGTTTTGACTAAATATTATCCGGTTGGCTGGGAATCGAGACGAGGGTGGTGGTGTATGGTGTGTGTGTGTGTGTGTGTGTGTGAATGTGTTCGTGTGCGCGTACGTGTGTATCCATGTCTGAGTGTATGCGTGCACAGTTTGTCGAATAAAGCTACCCAACAGATTTTCATAAAAGTTTAGATACAAAATTTGCCAGATGGTATTCTCTACACGTGGATTTTGTCCATCTTTTTTCAGCCTTTGCTGATGTCATATCCGTCTCTTTAGAAAAGTTGACGGAGGCGCTACTCTGGCAATCTCATTGTTGTTAGAAAACTGATTAAAAATGTTGGTCAATCAATGACATTCTTTGACTCAGTCCGGACTACGGGATCATTCATACGACTTGTATTTCACTCAAGACTGACCCAGCGTGTCAACATCATAGGATCGCTCTCGCCACTCGCCTCTGCCGAGATCTTGTATTTGGGGTCTGGCAGCGATATGATACGCTGCAACACTCCGGCGTGAGTTTTGTATGGCTTGTATTTCAGCCAAGTCCCAGCGGGAATATCATTGGGATGCTCTCGCCGTAAGCTCGAGTGTTCCGGGGCTATCATAATCATCCGCTTGGCCGGTCTTGACTGAAATACAAGCCATGTTAAAAACAACAACCTTGTGTTGAAACTTATACATCAAATGTGTGTATTTTTACATGCCCGATTGCATGCGCGCACTGCACGCACGCGCTCACACACACATAGCCTACACTGTGACCTGAAACAAGCAGTTTTTGTGCTCTGACGACATTCACCTTTTCAATTCAGTACTCATGCACGCACTGTACGAATTCAATTCTGTCGCCGCCATAATTTGTTAATGAGGCCATTCATTTTCATGTTGTTGGCATGTCCCTAGTTCAGACTGGGCAAAGTCACCTCGTCCGTCAACGCCGGCTTAAAAGTGTTGCCTTGGACATTGTATGTCTTTGTACTGGCGTCAGCGAATACAGCATTGTGCACATGTCTGTGACCTTTATTCTGACGACGAAGCTCATTACGCCTCAGTTTTCATAATCTCGGCAAGTTTCCTTGACACTGCGGCACTGACAAAGAACTTAGTTAGACGACGAACATCACTATGAGCCGCTACAGTTTTACGGTCGTCTGCAAACTTCCCTCGCACACAAAGAAGAAAAGGTTAATGGTTCTACACGGAAACTTCGCTGTGAGTTTGATAAATTTGTCTGGGGCGTGATCAGTGATACCAGCCACAGCTGTTTGCGGTACATGTCGGGAACTAGACACCTAAACAAGGAGGCAGACGAACAATGTAGCAGGAAGGATGTAGCCTATCATCAGAGAGTCACTGGTTACTTGGCTACTAGTTGTTGTCAGGATAAATGCCAGTTTATTCTACCTTGACTGACTCGAGAAAGAAATCAAGTATTATTGTTGAGGAAACGATGACTGACAAATAACGGGTCGGGTAATGTTGAACTTTAGCGTGTTGAATTCATAGCTCAGAAACCATTACATAAACCCGTTTTACTCGGTTTACGGGTATCGACATGTGGCTTCGCCGCCGAGACTGACCATCATCTCGAGCCGTCATGGTTAACGGGTTTCAGTTAGTCAGGTTTTAGTAGTCTTGACGATGACTGGTCCCAGGTTTTCAGTGCTGATCTTTTAGTTTCAGGCCGATAGGTTGACTGCGCAGTCAGTCTAGGAGCGCGCCCATTCAGACAGAATGTTTTTGAGGTGAACATCGACATTTCCAACGGATTCAGCCTGGTGTCGGCATTACTTTTTGTTCACGTAACAATATAATGAGCTGAAAGCGTGTCTGTCTGAGCATACCCTTTTCGAAATGTTTTCAGTTGCAGAATCAGCTTGATCTAAGAATTAAGAGTTTAACTGCGCCACATTTGAGACGCACCTGCAATAGGGATGTATTAATGAATGCGGCATAATCATGGACACTGATTAATTTAATGAATATGAATATTAATCGACCTCATTCAGTCTTCATCACATTTTTCAAGTACGGGTATGCATGCGTGTCACAGTAACAGACGAAACCCGTTGCCCCCCCCCACCCCATGGCCGGACCATGTACCTCCTCCAATTAAGGGTAAAAGAAATAATATCATGACAAATACTCCCAGAATGCGTCAGATTGCACATATTTTAATCTAGTTTTCAAAAATATTTCCGAGGGGGCATGCCCCCGGACCCCCCAAGCACGTTCGGGTGCTTCGCACCCCTCAACTAATGTACCCCTACCACAATTGGGACCACCCCCCCCCCACACCCCACACACACACACACACACACTCACACACACTTGGGAAAATGCTCCTAATATGTACCGGATCCAAATATGGTCCACCTCTGTTACGCGTGAGTGTTCTGAAACGTGACTATTACATGATTATTTTGAAAGTCTACTATTTATTTCATCGTAAACATGTAAGCCCTCATACGTAATTGTTCTGAAAGCTTACTAATGTACATGATTGTTCTGAAACTCTACTAAAGGTAAACTTGCTTCACCCGTGAAATGTTGTCAGATATGGAACAATATGCATGTATACCCCAGCCCAACGAAGTTGGAGGGGGGTATACTGGATTCACTTTGTCCATCTGTCTGTGTGTATGTCTGTATGTATATGGAAAAATATTACCAGCTATTGTGTTTTCAGCGTAGCAATAGCCGGGTCCGATATTTAGACGAGACAAGTATAATGCGACGACTGAGTCGAAGACGAGTCTAAATATCGGACCCTATTGCTACGCTGAAAACACAATAGCGATTATATAGCTGTTCTGACCTTGATTTGTTGTTCCAAACTTACAAAATGACAGTTTTTGAGTCGATGCGTTGATCTCAGGTTTTGATAGCAGACGCCGTTTCTTATGCGCATTAGTTTTGCGCAGGCGCCACACTGACTTGGGGGCGGGGATATAGCTCAGTTGGTAGCGCGCTGGATTTGTATTCAGTTGGCCGCTGTCAGCGTGAGTTCGATCCCAGGTTCGGCGGAAATTTATTTCACAGAGTCAACTTTGTGTGCAGACTCTCTTCGGTGTCCGAACCTCCCCCCGTGTACACTACATTGGGTGTGCACGTTAAAGATCCCACGATTGACAAAAGGGTCTTTCCTGGCAAAATTGCTTAGGCACAGTTAATAATTGTCTACCTATACCCGTGTGACTTGGAATAATAGGCCGTGAAAGGTAAATATGCGCCGAAATGGCTGCAATCTACTGGCCGTATTTGTTTGTTTATTTGTTGCTTAACGTCCAGCCGACTACGCAGAGCCATATCAGGACGAGGAAGGGGGGGATGAAGGGGGCCACTTGTCAAGCGATTCCTGTTTACAAATGCACTAACCCATTACTTGTGTCCCAGCAGGCTTTAGTAAAACTAAATTAATACCTACTGGAAGATTACCAGTTTCCAGTATGTTAAAATAGGCTTAATCTATCTACTGCTGGACTTACATCAGAACACTAACAGATTAAACTATACATGAATCGCGAGACAAGCGGCAAGAGAAGAGATTTTTGGAAAAAATACAGGTGAATGAGCAAGAAGGCAGAAAAAAGAAAAGAATTCATGAAGAAAAAGAGAGCATGACAGGAAAGAGGAACCAAAAATCTCTCATGAAGAAAAAGAGAGCATGACAGGAAAGAGGAACCAAAAATCTACCTAACAGCAAACTAGAAAGCTCCTGCGGTTCCAAAAACAGGAGGGGCCTTTAATTTCATAACCGCAGTGCCCCACTGCGGGAATAAAATTTCATCTCACACGGCATCACTGCAGAGCGCCTAGAACTGTACCCACGGAATATGCGCGATATAAGACTCATTGATTGTGTGCGCGCCTTCGTGAGCGAGGCTGGTACTACATATTGTTCATACGAAATGACAAACACAGGTTACAAGCGATAACGCGCAAAAGTACTGGTTTATTTATTTTACATCTGATATTAGATATCAATAATGCATATATAGTTACAGTACTACGTATTGCGGTAAAAAACTTATGAACAGAAAGAAAAAGAGAAAAGAAAACAAATTATTAGACATGGCAAAGGTATTAAAAGCATTAACAAGACACGAGAAGTAAAAACAAGAAAAATAGACAATCACAAGACAGGCGAAGACAAACAGACAAGAAAGTTACAAATGCCAAACACTCGTTGGTTAGTCCTTCAACAACAATAAAGAGTTACGTTCCGTACGTTCAACAATACCATAAGCACTAAGAATACTCAAGAAACTTAGCATACATACGTTTAAATCCGAAATGGCTACTTTCAGAAAAATACAAAATGTTGACTCATCAGGCCAGGAATACAAAGCAAACTGTCATACCAAAAAAGTCTAACGACAACGTTCCTGCGTTAATCAAAGTCACAAACAAGATATTTACTCATCCACTTTCCCTCAATAACGTTACAAGAAATAAGCCCGTTTACAAACGATCACCACAGACCGCAAGCTTCTTTTACCTAAATTCTTTTAACGTAAGGCTGAAAAAGTCGGAGAAAACGTTTCACTTCGAACTTCGTTAACCACAGATTTAAACCTTACAAAAACTTACTTAACAAGCTTTTAGCAGTGATCCCGCTCCTTGGGGTCACCACACTACACATTCTATCTAGCCTTTAAGCAGTGATCCCGCTCCTTGGGACCACCACGCTACACACTCTAGCTAGCCGTTCCTTGGGACCACCACACTACACCTTCTAAAACGTAACTATGAACGCAAGTTATCATTATGAACATTAGCGACTTTCTAGCGTCTACAAAACATTGCTGTACGTTCACAACACTAGAACAGTTGAACACACAATAAAGAAACACTACAACAAGTCAGACTTTCAACTCACGTTATACATAAACAACTCACAAAGTCATTACAAAATGGCGACCAAAACACAACACAAACAAGTAACAACAAAATTACCTTATGCGCTGTGTGGGTTGACCAGCAGTACCAAAAACGTGTTGCCTCTCAAACGAAGGGCACAAAACGATTCACACTTGAGAAACAACTGTCTCCAAGAACATTACGTTGACGTTAAAACATAACAAGAAACACTCCGTTGGTTCACTTGCTAACCTTCATACGTTTACAGATCAAAACCAAACACTTCCTAAAACCCTCAGATCGACTGACGAGACAGGAGTCAAGCAGTGGTATTTATGGAAACAAAAACCTAACATGGAATAGTTATTCAAAAGTCAAAGGTCACCGGATTGACCAACCAACAACATTCCTAAGACAGAATCGGGTGAAACTACTATTTTACAACCAATCAGTAGCCGATCACGCACTCCGTGCATGCTCAAAACTTAAAACGGTATATTTAACAGAAAGAAGACCAAGGAACTAGCTGACATCACAAAGCTAAAAACACGTGAGTCACACGTATTCTAAAACTTGCAACGCAGATTCGCAGGGCTCACCCCAAAATCAAGACACAGAAAAGAGCACGTGAATCTCACGGTGTTCTAAAACTAAACGACGCAGTTTGTGACACTCCGACCAAAACCAGGTCACAACAACAGAACAAGGAGCACGTGAATCTCACGTAAAAATATTAACGCTCCACAAAACGGGTCACAACAAGGTGACACAATAAAAACACGGTTTACTTCTTTTTACATCGTGCAATGGCTTGAGCAAACGTAATTACAACAAAAAGTAGGTGAATGCATGCCACATCGGCATGCACACTCCCACCAGAAATTATATTAATATAATTTACTTCAAAAACCTTTGTACAAACATATTCCTTATATCAAAAGAAGAATAACGCAGATTTAGACATTTCAAATTTACAACTCAAAATCATTGTGTTGCAAAACATTTACACAACAATATTATGGTTCAATCATTTTCAGTGTTTCAACACATCTCGTTTCAACTAAATGCCACTAGTCATTTACTCGACGGCATAAAAAACGCACCACTTAAATCATAAATGTCCGTTACATCATCTGGTATAAAAACAAACCGCAACAATCAACTGTCAAATTGGAACAACACTCCAAAGTTCGATGTTCTTTCAGTTTGCTTACACAGCTTTGTCTTTGTGATTTTCACGATCTACTAACACAGTCATTTTGTGAATAGGTCGCTCTAATATGCGACTATCACCAGTGGGACGGCCGTGATTGTCTAGAGCCTTTGTTCCAACATGCACTTTCACTCGTCTGACCAGTCCATCAGATCCAGGCATCACCTCGATTACACGAGCCATGCACCACTCTGATCTGCACAAGTTCTGGTCATGCAAGACAACAACATCTCCCACCTGTACGTTTGCCTGGGGACGTTGCCAGACACGACGTTTCTGCAAGAGTGAAAGGTTTGTTTGTTTGTTTGTTTATTTGTTGCTTAACGTCCAGCCGACTACGCAGAGCCATATCAGGACGAGGAAGGGGGGGATGAAGGGGGCCACTTGTCAAGCGATTCCTGTTTACAAATGCACTAACCCATTACTTGTGTCCCAGCAGGCTTTAGTAAAACTAAATTAATACCTACTGGAAGATTACCAGTTTCCAGTATGTTAAAATAGGCTTAACCTATCTACTGCTGGACTTACATCAGAACACTAACAGATTAAACTATACATGAATTGCGAGACAAGCGGCAAGAGAAGAGATTTTTGGAAAAAATACAGGTGAATGAGCAAGAAGGCAGAAAAAAGAAAAGAATTCATGAAGAAAAAGAGAGCATGACAGGAAAGAGGAACCAAAAATCTATCTAACAGCAAACTAGAAAGCTCCTGCGGTTCCAAAAACAGGAGGGGCCTTTAATTTCATAACCGCAGTGCCCCACTGCGGGAAGAGTGAAAGGTACTGGCTCTTGGTTTAAACAGTTTTATTCAGTTGCATAAATACAAAGCCGTAATTGAAAATTGTAATTAAGGGAGCACAACAAGATAAACTTATAAATGTGCTCTTAGAAACAAACGAGTAATGTGGCGGACAATATTGTAAATGCATGATATTTAAACAAATGAAAACAAAAACAACAACAACGATAACTATAGCAACAGTGGTACAGAAATCTCACACACACACAACGCACACTCACACACACACACGTGCACACACAAAAAAAAAAAACACACACACACACACACACATAGAGACACACACATAGAGACACAGAGGACAATCAGATACAGGGAGAGAGAGAGAGAGAGAGAGAGAGAGAGAGAGAGAGAGAGAGAGAGAGAGAGAGAGAGAGAGAGAGAGATATTGCATCCACTATAGATCAATTCAATGCTCTAGTAACAAAATGACTAAACATATGGTGTTAACAAAAACGTTTGCTGTCTAATATAAATTTCTGAATCTGATAAAACAGCGCTGTGTTTTCAGCCAAGGACTTGTCACTATTACCGTACATAGCACACAAAACAGTAATATTATTATTATCTGGTAGAGTATCAATAGTGGTTGCTCTAACATTCGTGTACAATGGACAGTCAAATAAAAAGTGTTCACAATTTTCAACATGAAAACCACACCTGCAGAAAACATCATTTGTCAAATGTCTTTTAAACATATCTGCATTTAAATCGCTTATCTCTAATCTTAATTTACAATGAATGATTTCTGCTTTTCGAACTTTAGAGTAGACATACGGGGGAATTAGAGGGTCATCTCTGGACAAAAATCTTTTAAAACAACCAATTGAATTCGTTTGTTTTATATGATCAGGTAATTCATTCCATAAAGATGTTGCAGAAGAAAAAAAGGAATGCTTATATAATTCAGTTCTACCTCGAAACATTTGCCTATCATATGGTTTGCGTCGGTGGTACGGATTTACTGCTGAAATGAGAGATGGTAAGTAATCAAGTAAGTATACTGGCGCTAGACCATTAACTAATTTAAAATAAACGATCAATTTATGTTTTCTGCGCCGTTCTTGCAGTGTTGTAAAACCTGACTCATTGTAAAGTTTTTGATGGCTTGTTCCACGAACAGCTCCGATAATAGTTCTAATAGCATCTAGGTGCATTTTTTCAAGTTCAACTGCCAACATTGCATTGCAATTATCCCATATTACATCTGCATAGTCAAAATGAGGAAGAATAAAAGCCTTATACATCATTTCTAGTGCCTTGCGACTGAGCCGATATTTATAGGAACGCAAACATGCAACTAAAATACGAGCTTTAACAACTATAGAGTGTACATGATGATTCCATTTACAGTCATTTTGCAGATACACGCCCAAATGTTTATGAACAGTGGTTTCAATTAATATCTCTTCGCCAAATTTTAGCGGCAATGTTTCCGGTTGTCTTCTAGAAGAGACAGTCAATAATTCAGTTTTGGACTGATTAAAATTAACTTTCCAATTTTTTGCCCATTGCATTATCTGTTGTGCATCAGAATTCAAAATTTCAGTGCGTTCAAGTGTATTATCGAGGGACACGTACATATTCGTGTCGTCGGCAAATAATTTAATTATTGATTTAATATCAACAACAATGTCATTAATATAAACAAGAAACAGAAGTGGCCCCAAGACTGACCCTTGAGGGACACCAGAATGAACACAGCGGTAATTTGACATGCAACCTTTTATAACTACAGCTTGAGTTCTATCAGACAAATAATCTTTAATCCATTCTAATAACATATCTCTTATACCTATTGCGTATAATTTATAAATCAGACCACGATGCCATACTCTATCGAACGCTTTGGAAATATCAAAAAATATTGCTTGTGATGTACATTGCTTGTCCAAAGATTGACACAAATCGTCATATATACCAAGAAGTTGAAAGACAGTTGAGTCACCTGGAATAAAGCCTGACTGAGATACTGTCAATAAATTATGATCTGTCAAATACGTAAACATATGAGTTTGAATACATTTTTCCATTACTTTACCGATACAGCTTAATAAGGTTTGTTTGTTTGTTTATTTGTTGCTTAACGTCCAGCCGACTACGCAGAGCCATATCAGGACGAGGAAGGGGGGATGAAGGGGGCCACTTGTCAAGCGATTCCTGTTTACAAATGCACTAACCCATTACTTGTGTCCCAGCAGGCTTTAGTAAAACTAAATTAATACCTACTGGAAGATTACCAGTTTCCAGTATGTTAAAATAGGCTTAACCTATCTACTGCTGGACTTACATCAGAACACTAACAGATTAAACTATACATGAATCGCGAGACAAGCGGCAAGAGAAGAGATTTTTGGAAAAAATACAGGTGAATGAGCAAGAAGGCAGAAAAAAGAAAAGAATTCATGAAGAAAAAGAGAGCATGACAGGAAAGAGGAACCAAAAATCTACCTAACAGCAAACTAGAAAGCTCCTGCGGTTCCAAAAACAGGAGGGGCCTTTAATTTCATAACCGCAGTGCCCCACTGCGGGAAGCGTAATAAGGATATTGGGCGATAATTTGTGCATAGTGACTTCTCGCCTTTCTTGTAAACTGGGGTAACATGTGCCACTTTCCAAGCCTTTGGAAATTTACCTTCGGCTAATGATCTACTAAACAGTTTTGAAAGTGGATCAGAGACAACGTCTACGGCTGCTTTAAGAATCTTGTTATGAACAAGATCGGGACCAACTGCCTTGTTTTGGTCAAGGGATTTAATAATTCCAGAAACCATGTCAGTAGTAATAATAAGTGGAGGAGCGGATCCTGGGTGCTCTGACAGGGTTGGAAAAGGATCGTCTTCATCATCAACACAAGATTGGTTAACAAAAAATGTATTAAATACTTCTGCTTTTTCCTCATCAGAATAACAAATAATTCCGTTATTGTCAATTGGTGGAATTTCTGACTGTGATAGGCCTTTCTTGGTCATGAATTTATTTACTAACTTCCACCAATCTTTGTTACCAAAATGTATTTGCGAATTTATTCTATCATCCAATTCAATATCATATTCTTCTTTTCTTTTACGAATTTTGTCTACTAAAATGTTTCGAATGCGTCTGAATAACGCCCAACACCACATAGAATCTAAACGTTTAGCTAAACTGTGTATTATTTGTTTTTTCCTTATCAACTTTTTAATTCCCTCGGTTATCCATGGGGCATCTCGTTCATTTATCACAACTGTTTTTACAGGCATACAGTGCTTGGCAGTAGTCATTAGTATATCCGTAAATGATTCGACTGCTGCATCCAGTGGTTCTAAGTTAACAACCTCAGGCCAATCTAGATTTAGCAAATCATCAACAAATTTCCCAATATTGAGTTTTGAATAATTATAAATGGTGCGCTTGAATGAACGTTTTAAATTAACTGTTTTCTTTATTTTAACATACGGGCAAGAATGGTCACTGCAAACTGGAGGGAAAATATCAACTGCATCTATCATGTCTGGACATGGGGTTAATATCAAGTCAATAAGAGTGGATGAATGTTCTGTAATTCGTGTTGGTTCTGTCACGATTTGAAACAAACTATTAACATTTAATAATCGTTGAAGGTGAGGCGGAGGGTTGTTCATACAATCAGCATTAAAATCGCCAAGTATTATCAATTTCTGTGGTGTCCTTGATGCTGACTGAATTGATTCATCAATCAAGTCCCAGTAATTTACATTAGCATCTGGTGGTCTATAAAAAGTACCAACAAGAAGGGTCTCCTGGTCGATTTTGGTTTCCACCCATACCGCCTCTAGAGAAGGTATGCTCAAATCGTATCTGGGTTTGCATATCAAATCACTCTTCACATACACCGCTCTTCCATAGCAGCCAGAATTCGTCTGCCATCCGCTGGACACAGCGCCAACGTTTCCTGGCGTACAGGTCTGGATCTTCAAACACACCAGGGGGCGGAAGGATGGCACCTGACTTCATGGTAAGGACGTGGTTGGGGGTCAAAGGGCGTGGTCCATCTGCCGATTCCAATGACTCGACAGACAGTGGTCGACTGTTCACGATGGCCATCACCTCATATAGGAACGTACGAAGTGAAGAGGTAGTGAGACGCTGGCCTGATCTTCTGAGAAGACCATTCAGGATGCTGCGTATCGTTCGGATCTGACGCTCCCAAACGCCACCCATGTGACTAGCTGCAGGGGGGTTGAACTTGAACTCACATTTGCTTTCCAGCATCTTTGATGTCAGTCGTTCAGAGTCCATCTCCTTCCATGCCAGTTTGAACTCGTTGCATGCACCTACAAAGTTCGTTCCTTTGTCACACCAAATGCGTGAGATGTTTCCTCGCATGGAGACAACAATGCGTAGGGCGTTGATGAAGGAATCACTTGACATGTCATCCAGGGTTTCAATGTGGATTGCCCTAGAGGCAAAACACGTCACGATCAGTCCGTACCTTTTCACCTCCCTACGTCCATCTTTGACGTGAAATGGGCCGAAACAGTCAATGCCACAGTACGTGAACGGTGGGGATGGGTCAAGACGCTCTGGAGGGAGGTCGGCCATCTTCTGTCCAGCTGGCCCTGAGCGATGCCATCGGCAGTGAACACAGCGGCGCACCAACGAGGAGACGACGTGACGAATGCCAATGATCCAGAAACCGCTGGCTCGTACTTGGTTGATCGTGAACATTCTCCCTTGGTGGGCTATCGCGGCATGACAGTCCTGAGCCACCAGGGAAGAGAAGTGACTGTCCCGAGGTAGTAGTATGGGAAACTTGTCAGCTGAAGAGGATGATGAATTTTGAGAGCGACCGTACACTCTCAGTATTCCATCAATGTCCTTGTGAGCGTTGAGCGCCTGAAGCTGGTTGCGTAAAGAAGGCGTTGGGCGTTGAAAATGTTCTTTCTGAAGACATACGATGAACTTCTTCTCAGTGACTTCAAGCACTTCAAGGGGAGACGACTGGTGCCCCTTAATGGCATTGCATTTGCGTACCAAAACAGCCATGGCTCTTATCAGAGATGTCTTGGAGGAGAATCGTTGGGCGATCTGCTCAAACGACTGAACAGACACTTCTTTAGAGGTAGTAGCCTTGCACACTTTCACCTCAACATCGTCATCTGGGATCTCGAAAAAGTCATCTGATTCCGGAAGGGACTGGCTCAAGAACGCGGGACCATGGAACCACTCTGATGTCATGAGGTCACTCACAGACAATCCCCGTGATGCATAATCAGCTGGGTTCTCCTTTGTAGAAACATGATTCCACTGACTGGCCTGTGAGAACTGACGTATTTGTTGGACTCTATTTGCGACAAAGACGTGAAAACGCTTGGACTCGTTCTTCAAATAAGCGAGTACAATCATAGAGTCAGTCCAAAAGAAATGTTCGATGCTCTCAAAGTCCAGTTCTTCTTGAAGAAATCTGGCCATCTTGACGG
Organism: Littorina saxatilis; assembly: GCF_037325665.1. NCBI lineage: Eukaryota > Metazoa > Mollusca > Gastropoda > Littorinimorpha > Littorinidae > Littorina > Littorina saxatilis. Next base: position 26,745,550 of record NC_090256.1, read on the forward strand.
AAAGTACTGCTGCCGTTAGCTCCAGACAAGGGACAGTGACGTGTCGAAGCGGAGCTACGCGTGCTTTGGCGACTACAAGCGTGCTGTGAATGTTGCCTTGATGATTTTCAAAGCGAAGGTACGAACACTGGCCGTATCCCGCTGTAGACGCATCTGAAAAGTGATGTAGCTCTACATTCTTCACAGTGCCAAAGTCTGTAGGCAAGTAGTTCCTGGGTACCTTGACGCAACCCAGTCGGGATAGATCCTTCAACCACTCTTCCCAACGTTCTTGAAGCGGTGGTGGCAGTGGATCGTCCCAGCCGAGCTCCTGGCGACACAGTTCCTGGAGAATCAATTTTCCAGTCAGCAAAAAGGGGGCCAGAAAACCAAGGGGGTCGTAGACTGATGCAATTGTAGAGAGTACTCCTCTTCTGTTCGAGGGACCCAGTCTGGGGTTGTCAGTAAAACCCAGTGTGTCGTCATCAGTGCACCAGTGAAGGCCAAGAGTCCGCTCAATTTCTGGTGTGCTACAAGGGACTGCGAGTTCTGTGGCCTTGGTTGACGTAACTTCAGAGTCGGGGAAGTACTCTAAAAGTTCCTTTGAGTTGGAGACTATCTTGTGCAGCCTCAATTGTCCGTGTTCACAAATTTCTCTAGCCTTCATGAGCACATCTGCTGCTTCTTCAACAGAGTCTTTGGCTTGAAGTCCATCATCGACATAAAAGTCACGCTGCAGAAAGGCTGATGCCTTGGCACTGATTTTGGCGTTGTCCTTAGCCACCTGCTTGAGGCCGAAGTTTGCGCAGCCTGGAGACGATGTAGCTCCGAAGATGTGCACCTTCATGCGGTAGTCAAGCGGCTGGCCACTCGTATCACCGTCCTTCCACCAAAGGAAGCGCAGAAAGTCTCGATGGGGCTCGGAGACGTGAAACTGGTGGTACATTTTTTCCACGTCACAGGAAAATGCTATGGGACCCTTGCGGAAACGACAGAGAACGCCGGAAAGGGAGCTGATTAGGTCTGGGCCTTGTAGGAGAAGATCGTTCAAGGACGTGCCTAGGTGACGTGCACTACAGTCAAAAACCACACGAATCTTTCCTGGCTTCTTGTCGTTGTACACGCCGTGATGTGGGATGTACCAGCGATTTGGGACCTCGACTTCGTTCTTGGGAATCAGTTCAGCGTCACCTCGCTCCAAAATCACGTTCATGAACTTGATATAGTCTTCACGGTACCCAGGCTTCTTCTCAAACTGGCGTTTCAGTCCCATGAGACGCTTGACTGCGGCACCTCTGTTGTCAGGAAGAGACGGTTGTTCTGGTCGAAAAGGCAGAGGCATCTCGTAGTGACCAGCTTCGTTGACTTTCACGTTTTCCTTCACGATCTTCATGAACTTCAAATCATCTTGAGACATGGATCCTGTGTCACTATCAGCAAAGTCTCTCTCCATAGTAGGTCAGTACACGATACCTCATCCACCTGTATTTTGTAGACGTGAGCTGCACTTTCTTCTTTCCTTGATCCTGGCTTGACGACTACGTGCATGGACGAGCCTACACCATCAAAAGCGACGGAATGCGGTGCCTTGCCGACGATGCTCCAACCTAACTTAGTCTCTACTGCAAATGGCAGTCCTTGGACAACGTTTAGGGGCATGAGGGCTTCAGCGCAGTCGTAGCCAATGAGGAGGCCTGCTTCACAGTCAGGGTACAAGGGGGGCAGTTTTGGAGACAGGTGTTGGAGATGTGGGTAAACTTTGACAGTCTCTGAGGTGGGGATTTGCGTGGGGTCAACGGACAGGTAAGGTCGTGAGATGGCAGAAGGGAGCCTGACAAACTCACTGGAGGTAGGAGAGCGGACACGCAATCCAGAGTACTTCCTGCCGGAGACCACAGCATTGTCCTCAGTCAGTGTGGAGACCCTGAGTGTAGTCGGCTGCGATTTGGCTTTAACTTCTTCAGCCACTGACTGCACTACAAACGTGGCGTTAGACATAGTGTCCAGTAATGCATACGTCAGGACTTCTACGTTGGGGTTAGAGTCACTGGAAACGAGAACGGGAACGATCATAGACGTGAAACCGATGCTGTTTTCCTCGCTGGCCTTAAGAGCAGACACCGTAGGGGTCGACGATGACAGTGGCTCTTGAACGTCAGCAGCAGAGGTACGGTAATTGTTCTTGTGTTCACTCGCCCCTTTGTTTTCACTCATACTGTTCTGATATTTGAAATTGTCATCATGAAGACAAGTGGGATGAGCCTTCTTGCACTTCTTGCACGTCTGTTTCTGCTTACATTGGCGGCTCTGGTGATCCTTACTTTTGAGACATCCGTAACAGACTAGTGGTACCCGTGCTACGCACTTTGTGTGCTGCGCATGCGATGTCATTTTGTTGGTTATGTGCTTGTGAAAATGTTGTTTGCACCCCTCCCCCCCCCCCCCCCCCCCCCGCACATTATCCCGCATATAATGAATTATATTCTCTTGGTGAAAAATAAAATGTTAACCCTTACACCGGTGCAATTCTGTAACACATGTTACATAGCCACTGGTGAATTAACAGAGAGAAAAATAACAAAAAACAGTCATATAGGTTTTCGCATCAATGGGAGGTAATCGGAACTGACCAAAAAGACTGCGCGACCGCACGCGACTATACAAACAAACAAAATAAAATACAGCAGGTATGACGTTTGCATGAATCCATGATTACGTCTACATGAACAACAGTGATAAAAGTGCGCATCTCTTCCCAGCCGTGCAGCGCTTTGAAAGTTGGAAGCATTAAAATTTAAACGGGTAAAAAGCCATCGTGAAGATACGAAAAAAAGTATGACGTCTAAAATACTTAATGATTCAAACGCATAGTATAACATATCTAATTGACAACATTGACAACAGAAAATATATACATGGTTCACACACACAATCGAGTGCACACATCCATCCATGCTTATTTAAAGTCATGTACACACACACACACATACATACATGGCATCAAGCAACACACAATTAAATGACACATATGGAATATTGAAAACGTATAACGGACATGAACATGGTAAGTATTTTACACCGTTATCTACTCTAAAATTGATGATATATACTAGCGGAAAAAAGTTAAGGACGGTTCACACACGCAATCACAGCAAAAGAACGAATGAACATATCGTACGGAAATTTGGAACACGTTTACTTCAGTCAATGTGCAACGCAACTGCAAAATTTGGGTTTATTTCATCGAGCCGATTCGGTTATTCATGTCCACAAACAGCAGAGGGGTCACAAATAAACATAACAAGTCTTTCATGAGGTCAATAATGGGTGTGTCCGCCACGTTTGCGCTCAAGTTCACCACACCTTGACCGCATAGAGTTCATAAGCTTCGTGAAAAAGGCCTGTGGAATGGCCTGCCACTCCTGTTGGAGCATCTGCAGCAGCTGCTGCAGGTTTCTGGGAGGCTGGTGGTTGGCCCTCACCTGCCTGTCCAGTTCGTCCCATACATGCTCTATGGGGTTCATGTCTGGCGAACAGGCAGGGAAATCCATCCTGACGACCCCGGTTTGCTGGATGTAGTCGTTGACAAGCCTGGCCCTGTGAGGAGTAGCATTGTCATCCTGAAACACGGCGTTTGGGCCAATCTGCTGCAGGGTCGGCAAGACAATAGGGGCGAGAATTTCGTCCCTGTAGCGTTGACCAGTGAGATTCCCGACCACATGGTACAGGGGGGTGCGTTGATGAAGGCTGAAGCCCCCCCAAACCATGACAGAGCCCCCGCCGAAGGCCACCCTCTCATGCACTGTGTCGTCTTCATAACGCTCGCCCTCACGCCTCCAGACCTTGCGCCGGCCGTCAGAATGGTAGAGGTTGAACCTGGACTCGTCACTGAATAAGACCTGAGCCCAGTCCCGGCGCGTCCATCTCAAGTGGCGGCGACTCCAGGCCAGACGAGCCCGGCGATGAGCCTGTGTCAGCAGGGGACGCACAGCAGGACGACGACTCCGCAGCCGGGCGTCATGCAGGCGGTTGTCGATGGTCCTCTCACTAACGTTGATGTTAGTGGCCTCCCGTAACTGCCCTCTGATGACCTTGCAGGTGGTGGCCCGGTGCTGCGGCACCTGCCGTTGGATGAAACGATCTTCCCTAGGAGTAGTCTTTTTGGGGCGACCCGACCTGGGCCTCTCCTCGACATTGTTTGTCGTCTGGAACCGTTGATTCAGCCTTACAATGACTGAATGCGATACCCCAAGTTGCCTGGCCACTTCGCACTTGGATACGCCGTCGTGGAGCCAGGCAATTGCTCTTCCTCGGTTGAATGTTGTCAGCTTCCGTCTGGCAGGCATGGTGAGGAGATGGCAGCTCGCAGAAAATCGGCGGCTTATAAAGCCGAATTCGTGATCACAATTCACACTCGAAGGATTGTCCTTGCATATGCACAACAATTTTGCCATGTTACCTGCCTTATTCTACCCGTGCGCACGCCAAACAACAGCCTACTTTTTGGCGATTTTGCTATTTTAGTCACGTGCTGCAGCTCTGCGCCCGGGAGTCCCGTGCAGTTTTCCTGCTAACACAGCATAACCTACCCATTGGTGTGTAGCATGCGACAGCCATTTGATTTTGCTGACGAAAGAACAGGGTGTTTTAAACAAATGAAAGTCAGCGGGGAAATCAGTGGCCCGTCCCTAACTTTTTTCCGCTAGTATATATATACCACTCACTTGCTATTCGCCTAAAAGCTTGCGGTGTGCTGTGACACATATAAGAAACCAGAAGAAAAAAGGACTTTACTTTGGCGAAAAGAGCATATGCTGCTTATTTTTGTACATAGCTGCTATAACTGTATTTTTTCCGAACACTTACATGTAAAAAACATAGAGATATATCTTACCATTTCACTAAGACAGCCAAAATAACGGTCAAATTAAGGGGAGATCATGATGACGTACATGTCTATGGTTGAACCGGGGGAAAATATTTAGTCGCTGGAACCTATAAGGTTATACGGCGACTTATCAGGTGATAATGTTTCGAACTATTTAGTAAACAAATCTATGGAATATTTTGGAGTTCCATTAACAGATAAACAGATCTATCTATCTTCTTATTATTTTAGGTTCGTCTGGGGTAGAGAAATAAAACACACAGCTAGGTTCGTCTGAGGTGCGGTCGCGTGTTTAGTCGAACCGAAAGTTGAAGAAGAACCAATCACAGATCTCTTTCGCCGCGATGTCAAAGTTCAGGTCAAAGTTCACTGTTGTCTGCTCAAATTTGCGAGACAAACCTCTTCAAACTTTGTTCGTGGACAAAATTGGAAGTCGGGACCTAGCGGAATCGATTTCCTGGGTCACGTTGGCATAGCAACCGAAGGAGAAGGCACAAATCCGCGCGGTTTGGTCACAGGAATCGAAAAACCACCGAAAATCCTACCAGTATTATATAGTAGATACGGTTCTTGAACAGAAAATCTCGTATCTCTTCCAGAGGCTTCTCTATGAGTTCCTTACATGTCCCAGCGTCATGGTCCGGAAAGTTGACAGTGCAGACATGCGGTGACATCCTCTGTCAGGGTTGACAGGTTCGTTGTGAACTTTCTTGGTGTCCCCGATGCACTTGTCAAGCCGAAAACAGGGTCGTTAGAAATGTCTGCTTCGAGGGTAACGAACGACACGAGTTCATGGAACAGAGGATACCTCTTCTTTTCAACCTTGGTTCGAGCAACTGTTCTAGACCATCTGTGACTCATCCAGTCTGGGAGCTTTCCGACGATCTTCCGTAGGTATTGGGCATCATCCAGGATGCTCAGTCCACCAACTTCCTGGGCAGCAACGGAACATTGCTGCAAGAAATCGGCCAGGCTTCTGAGTCCCTTGGGATCCTTGCTTTTGACTGGGGTCCATTCGTCCAGCTTGGTCCGGAAAGCTTGCGAAACGACGTACGAGTTGCCGAACCGATTTTCCAGCACTTCCATGGCTCTTTCGTAGGCATCACCTTCTCTCAGCAGAAAGAAGCCGGTTACGGCCTCCTTTGCTTGACCTCCGATGTACCGTTGCAGATACAATAACTTCTCACTGCTGGTTATGTTCTGTCTCTCGATGAGAAACGCAAACGACGATCTCCAAATTGGATATTGGAGAGGGTCACCAACAAAAATGCACGGCTCCTGCATCGGCAAACGGTTGATCATCAGAGCGTCTGATAGGATTTTGGCGAGAGAGTCCATAGGAGTGTCCTGCTTGGCAGGAGTAGCAAGTGGACGTTGGTAGTACGCAGACGGGGGGTAGGAGGCAAATGGACGATCTGCATGACGTTCATTGTCAACGTTCATGTACGCAGGGGGCCTTGCGTTTTCGTTTCCCCAAATACCTTTGGGGGTGGTCTGATGTGGGTCCAGGAATGTGGGCACGAAAGGCTCTGGTTTGGGATGTCGGTGGGTATCATAGGGGAAACAGGGTGGGGTAACTTCAAAACGTCTATGGTCCATGCGTTGGTGACGTTCTTCTGGGAAGTAGGTGTGTTGTCCTTGCGTCTCACCTTCCCTTGTCTCTGGTAGGTGATAGGACCAGCCTGTATGGTCGAGACCAGGCGGGCGAGAGTCTGTGACACTTGTCGTTGAGTGTCCAACGTTGTGCAGAGGCGGCTGACCAGCGTACGCACCGAGAGGGTGCTGCAGTGTGGTCAGCAGCGCTGTAGGCCGCATGGAGGATGTAGTTGCAGCCGTCGTGTAGTTGGGTGTGAAGGGCTCCTGACGGACGAAAGGAGCGCTCGTTCCGGCGTGATGGGGGGCGTTGACATCCTCTCTACGTTGAGGTCCGTACGCCTCGTAGGTGGCGTTGTTGGTAGTAGCGGCGCGTGTAGAGGCGTTGACTCCAACGACGAGGTCCACGACAGGTAACGCGTGCTGTCGTGGCTCAGTCGTTGTGGTTCCTGCGACGAAGTTGGTGACAGCAGCGTTGACGTTGACAGTCGAGATGTCATGGGTGCTGGCGGCTTGGCAGACAGGAACAGACGTGAAGTCCATGGCTGGCTGGTGTGTCCTTTGGTCAGCAATGACGGCAGCTTGACAGACAGGAACAGACGTGGCGTCCAAGGCTGGCTGGTGTGTCCCTTGGTCAGCAATGACGGCAGCACCTGTCCCTATTCCTATCGCTGTTTGTTCATTGTTTAGAGGAGGGGCTTCAAGACTGTACAGGGGAACGGAAGGACGAGGGTGGAACCTAGTGTTCAACAAATCGACTGACGGTAGATCAGGGAGATCCTGCTGAACTGTATCACATTGTTCTAGTACCCGTATCCTAGCCTGCCGCTCTCTGTTGATACTTTGGCGTTCAGTAAACTTGATAAACCTCAACGCCTTCTTCTGCTTTAGTTCATCAAGAGCTGCTTCAGCTGCGTCGTTAGCCTGCAGAGATTCTTCACTAGCCTTCCTTTCAGCTTCTCTAAGAGCTGCTTCAGCCTTCCTTTCGGCTTCCTTAAGAGCTGCTTCAGCTTCTACAGCTGCGTCCTTAGCCTTACTTTCGGCTTCTTTAAGAACTGCTTCAGCTGCTACAGCTGCATCCTTAGCCTTCCTTTCAGCTTCTCTAGCCTTCCTAGCTGCTGCTCTCTCAACTTGTTGTTGTTGCAAGAGATCTAGTTCACTGAGCTGAGCTTCCTTTATGGCTTCTGCTTCGACCTTAATGCCAATAGACACAGCCTCTAGCTTAAGAGTCAATTTAGCCTCTTCAGAGCTAACACTTCCAGAGCGGACAGACTCAGGGTGAGAACCGGCTAAGCTACCTGATCTTCTGCTGCCTGACTTGAAGCTAGCTGGCTTGTAAATGGCTGACCTAATGCTAGCCGTTTTATGGCTGACAGGCTTGACACTGACTGACTTGTGGGTGGATGACCCAACGCTAGGTGTAACACTGCTATGCCTGGAAGTAGGCTTCTTAGTCACCTGCACGCTAGTCGTTTGTCTGTCAAGAGCTCGATCAATGTCAAACATAATTTTCTCAACTGCCCTTTGAACATCATCCCAGCTTTCCTGAATGGTTTCACCGCTACCAATACTACGAAGACCTTTCTCTATGTCACCAAGATCCTTGTACATGCTCAAAACAATTTGTTTTTGACTGGTTAACGACTCTTGATTAGGAGTTTCTTGGTTAAGCTCTGTTACTACCTCATCAATTGCTCGTTCCAAGAATGTTCGTTGTCTTGCAAAGTTTCTAGTTTTGATCTCAATCTGGTACTCTCTACCTTTTTCAGTAGGCTTAATGTCACGCCTAGGCCTTTGAGAATGTTCATCTTCATCGCCGTTAACGTCATAACCTGAAGCTTCCAATGGTTTATCTGCTGGAATCTTCTCCATTACAATGTTCGCTTATTCAAAAGCACTAAAAACATACATAAGGTTTATCTGGTTATAAAGTAAAATGAATCGATCTGAGGGTCGTTTGGGATAATACACAAAAGTCACAAAAAATGCGCCGGATACGGAGTAGGAAGATCTCTAACCGACAAGTTGATCTATGTCAAACTATGGTTCACTAACACAGTGACAGGTAACAATAAAGTCTTTTGCTGGTTATCAACAGCTACGTTTACGTTCATTGAGCATCAATAACAAAAGTTCTTTACTGGGCGTCAGCAGCTAAGTTTGTTTACTTTAGCTAAAGTTCTTTCACTGGGCGTCAGCAGCTAAGTTTTTTACTGGGCGACAGCAACTAAAGTTTTTTACTGTGCGCGCCTTCGTGAGCGAGGCTGGTACTACATATTGTTCATACGAAATGACAAACACAGGTTACAAGCGATAACGCGCAAAAGTACTGGTTTATTATTTTACATCTGACATTAGATATCAGTAATGCATATATAGTTACAGTACTACGTATTGCGGTAAAAAACTTATGAACAGAAAGAAAAAGAGAAAAGAAAACAAATTATTAGACATGGCAAAGGTATTAAATGCATTAACAAGACACGAGAAGTAAAAACAAGAAAAATAAACAATCACAATTCAGGCGAAGACAAACAGACAAGAAAGTTACAAATACCAAACACTCGTTGGTTAGTCCTTCAACAACAATAAAGAGTTACGTTCCGTACGTTCAACAATACCATAAGCACTAAGAATACTCAAGAAACTTAGCATACATACGTTTAAATCCGAAATGGCTACTTTCAGAAAAATACAAAATGTTGACTCATCAGGCCAGGAATACAAAGCAAACTGTCATACCAAAAAAGTCTAACGACAACGTTCCTGCGTTAATCAAAGTCACAAACAAGATATTTACTCATCCACTTTCCCTCAATAACGTTACAAGAAATAAGCCCGTTTACAAACGATCACCACAGACCGCAAGCTTCTTTTACCTAAATTCTTTTAACGTAAGGCTGGAAAAGTCGGAGAAAACGTTTCACTTCGAACTTCGTTAACCACAGATTTAAACCTTACAAAAACTTACTTAACAAGCTTTTAGCAGTGATCCCGCTCCTTGGGGTCACCACACTACACATTCTATCTAGCCTTTAAGCAGTGATCCCGCTCCTTGGGACCACCACGCTACACACTCTAGCTAGCCGTTAGTAGTGATCCCGCTCCTTGGGACCACCACACTACACCTTCTAAAACGTAACTATGAACGCAAGTTATCATTATGAACATTAGCGACTTTCTAGCGTCTACAAAACATTGCTGTACGTTCACAACACTAGAACAGTTGAACACACAATAAAGAAACACTACAACAAGTCAGACTTTCAACTCACGTTATACATAAACAACTCACAAAGTCATTACAAAATGGCGACCAAAACACAACACAAACAAGTAACAACAAAATTACCTTATGCGCTGTGTGGGTTGACCAGCAGTACCAAAAACGTGTTGCCTCTCAAACGAAGGGCACAAAACGATTCACACTTGAGAAACAACTGTCTCCAAGAACATTACGTTGACGTTAAAACATAAACACTCCGTTGGTTCACTTGCTAACCTTCATACGTTTACAGATCAAAACCAAACACTTCCTAAAACCCTCAGATCGACTGACGAGACAGGAGTCAAGCAGTGGTATTTATGGAAACAAAAACCTAACATGGAATAGTTATTCAAAAGTCAAAGGTCACCGGATTGACCAACCAACAACATTCCTAAGACAGAATCGGGTGAAACTACTATTTTACAACCAATCAGTAGCCGATCACGCACTCCGTGCATGCTCAAAACTTAAAACGGTATATTTAACAGAAAGAAGACCAAGGAACTAGCTGACATCACAAAGCTAAAAACACGTGAGTCACACGTATTCTAAAACTTGCAACGCAGATTCGCAGGGCTCACAGAAAAGAGCACGTGAATCTCACGGTGTTCTAAAACTAAACGACGCAGTTTGTGACACTCCGACCAAAACCAGGTCACAACAACAGAACAAGGAGCACGTGAATCTCACGTAAAAATCTTAACGCTCCACAAAACGGGTCACAACAAAGTGACACAATAAAAACACGGTTTACTTCTTTTTACATCGTGCAATGGCTTGAGCAAACGTAATTACAACAAAAAGTAGGTGAATGCATGCCACATCGGCATGCACAGATTGATTGATTGATTGATTGACTTTGAAAAAAACTCGCTGATTTGACAACACAGCTGTTAAACAGCTTTTTATTAGTTCATTCGTATACAACAAAAAGAAGTTTGAGTTTTTTTCATTTTGAACAAGACTACTTATGAAGAAGACCAAAACACAACATCAACGGAAAACTAGAAACAACTGAAGAACTAGGATGCAACAATCCGAACAACGCGAGCAGACGGCGTGAGAGAAGTTTTCAGTTTGGGTGAATGGCATTTATACTTGTCTCGTCACGAAGCGAACTTTTCGACTACATGAATGTTAGTGCCATGGGTTGTACATCAATACTTCAGGGGGGAAGTGGGGTATTTAGTGTGGAGTTACGAGATAAGAAAAGCCGAATGCGAAACTGAGTTTGTGTTAGTCGGCAACTGAGCTCACACAGGCACACAAAAACGGCTGTTCCGTTTTACTCCCCTGTTTGTACTACATCTTTCGACTTTGGGCATTTTGTGGTGTTTAGGGACAGAAAATAATTGGTTTAGTCCTGTTTCATCGGGAAGTTAGCAGAAAAGGGTATGCTATCGACATTTGTAAAGCTGAAAAACATTCCCGAGAAGAATTTCAAGTTGTCAGTGTATGCTGTTGTCGATAGAAACATCGCCGCGTGGTACAGATGGGTAAACCGGAACCATGCGTCTTTGTTATTGACAATATGCTTTTGGATATTGAGTAAAATGGCCGACTTCCGTAGCATTATGCTTTATGATCGGAAGAGACCATCCAATCACAGCCCCCGAATTCCCCGGCCCACGTGTTCATCAGAATAGCTATATTTTTGATACAATGATACTAAATCTTTAGTGATATTGATATTTTTACCCCAGCCCAATGAAGTTGGAGGGGGTATACTGGATTCACTTTGTCCGTCTGTCTGTGTGTATGTCTGTATGTACATGGAACAATATTTTGATACAATGATACTAAATCTTAAGTGAAATTGATATTTATACCCCCGCCCAATGAATACAAACTCAACAAGTAATACGTTTCATACATTGAACATGTCTTATTTATTGTTCTCAACTCAAAATTCAAATTAAATGTCCAAAGACAAAAATTATTTATAATCTTCAAAAATGTAATGATTCTTCTTGAGTATTCCCAACTCAAAATTCTTTTGATTTTCCCTCCTTTGCCATGCTTGGGTGGCTAGGTAACCAAAATGGATCGAAAGGCATGGCAAAGAGGGAAAATGGAAGCTAATTTTTTCCCCTTTAAAGACGAAAGGCACAACAAATAATTTTCACAAATGAAACTTGGTCTTTTTTTTATGAACTAAAAATTCAAGTGGAGAGGGGATGAGAGACGTGAGGAGATGGCCGGGGTTGCGAGACAATATACTTCTTGTTTGTGTGTGGGGGGGGTATTTTGTTTATCAACTCTCTCTCTCTCTCTCTCTCTCTCTCTTTCTCTCTCTCTCTCTCCCTCTCTCTCTCTCTCTCTCTCTCTCTCTCTCTCTCTCTCTCTCTCTGTGAATATTTTTGTCATCCTAAGACATGTTTGCCCCACCCCACCCCATGAACATCAGCTGCCCCCCCCCCCCCCCCCAAGTTTCCGACGCCAGTGCACTGAGTACATACGCACACACACACCACACATACACACACATGAAAGCTAAATTTATTAGCACATCTCTGTTTTCAGTGACACTTGTTTTTTTTATTACACAGCAACCACCAAAATTTTGTATATATGAATTATTCAAATGGTTTGATAAAATGTCAGTTAATATGAACAAACCTCCCCCACCCCCTACACCTAAAAAAAGGGAGTGGAGAGACGGATCAACTCAAACACACTTCGTTGGGCAGGGGTATACATATTGTTCCATATCTGACTACATTTCACGGGTGAAGCAAGTTTACCTTTAGTAGAGTTTCAGAACAATCATGTAAATTAGTAAGCTTTCAGAACAATCACGTATGAGGGCTTACATGATTACGATGAAATAAATAGTAGACTTTCAGAACAATCATGTAATAGTCACTTTTCAGAACAATCACGCGTAACACACCTCCTGTTCTGACAAACTAACGGCGCTAGTGGGCTCAAAACAATTTCATTCGCTGTATTCACCCTCTCTGGATAAAGTGCACATGTCAAAACAGTTACAAACCTCAAAACCGTTAGTGGGTTTTTTCGTTTTTTACATTTAGTCAAGTTTGACTAAATGTTTTAACATAGAGGGGGAATCGAGATGAGGGTAGTGGTGTATGTGTGTGTGTGTGTGTGTGTGTGTGTGTGTGTGTGTGTGTGTGTGTGTGTGTGTGTAAAGTGATTCCGAGAAAACTACTGGACCGATCTATATGAAACTTCACATGAGACTGAGTTCCTGAGTGTAATATCCCCAGACAGTTTTTTTCTATGACGTCATATCCGGCTTTTTGTGAAAGTTGAGCCAGCACTGTCACGCTCTCATTTTTTAACTAAATCGGTCGAAATTTTGGTCAAGTAATCTTCGACGAAGCCCGGACTTTGGTATTGCATTTCAGCTTGGAGGCTAAAAAATTAATTGATGAGTTTGCTCATTAAAGTTGTCATTAAAATCGATTTTTTGCAAACAAATTTAAGATTGATTGCATTGTATTTCTCGTCTTCTCCTGAATTCAAAAATATATAGATATGTTATGTTTATTCTAAAAATGTGCTCAGAAAGAAAGAAAATAGGTTCAGTAAGTCCTCGCGCCCCCTAATTGGCGTAGAGGCGCGTCCCCCGGGTGGTGGATGGGGGAGCCTTCTCTACTAGCTTCAGAGAGAAGGTCGCATCATTCTTGATGCCGTGAACCTAATTAGGATCTTTTTCTTGTTTCTTCTCTATTTCTGCCTCCCCAAAGTCCTTTTACTTTCCTTTTCTCACCCATAAAATTCTTCACTTATTACCCTTGTTAAGTGGTTCTTGTATAGAATATAGTCAATGTTTGTAAAGATTTTAGTCAAGCAGTATGTAAGAAATGTTTAGTCCTTTGTACTGGAAACTTGCATTCTCCCAGTAAGGTCATATATTGTACTACGTTGCAAGCCCCTGGAGCAATTTTTTGATTAGTGCTTTTGTGAACAAGAAACACTTAACAAGTGGCTCTATCCCATCTCCCCCCTTTCCCCTATCCCATCTCCCCCCTTTCCCTCGTCGCGATATAACCTTCGTGGTTGAAAACGACGTTAAACACCAAATAAAGAAAAGAAAGAACGGTTCAGTAAGTACTACAGACGCGTGCTTCGCGGCGGCGAGCGTGACCCGTCTCGGTCTTCGGTATGGTTATCCGAGACTATCTGAATGTAGTCTCGGCGATGATTGGTTTGTGGTGTTGATCTTGACTAAATGTTTTTATATCGCTTCACGCGACTTCTTTTCACTTTTGGCAGCGTTCACTCTAAATTTCTCGCCTAAAACGGACTCGTTTCTGTCCACAACCAAAGCTGTCATCACACAATCATTCCTTAAATATGACAGCTAAGACCATATTTGTTATATTTTAACAGTGTCGACCCCGAGTTTCTACTGCAAACACAAATAATAGCAAAATCCCAAAGTATGTATGTGTCCCCTAATACGGACCACCTTCAACAAATCGAACAAAAATAAAAGCTAAAGGCTATTTTCATTAATTCATTAAGAAGCTTGCTGAAAATAACCTTTAACTAGCCCTCGAGATTTCAATTTTTTTCTTTCAAATAGTAGGCTTCTTTTCCAAACTTTTTTGCACAAACTTGAAGGCGCAAAACGCCTGGTTTTAAGGGCGCGAAGCGCCCGAACATGCTACGAGGGTCCGGGGGCATGCCCCCGTTGAATTTGTTTTTTCAACTTCGGGAAGTAAAATGCTGCAATCTAGGCCGCCATCTGAGCTCAGGCTCAGAAACTGTCATTTATTCATCTCTCTCTCTCTCTCTCTCTCTCTCTCTCTCTCTCTCTCTCTCTTTCTCTCTCTCTCTCATCTCTCTCTTTCTCTCTCTCTCTCTCTCTCTCTCTCTTTCTCTCTTTCTTTCTCTCTCTCTCTCTCTCTCAGAATCTGGCGGTGTTATTTGTTTGATTCGCTCGACCCTCTTGCAGTATGTGCGTGCAGTGGAGGAGGATGATAGTGGTGGAGGGAATTTTTTGTCATTCGTTCTTGATAAACACTTTTTCGGTTTTTCAACTGATGTTTTGTTTGTTTGTGCTTATGTTCCACCTGAAAATTCTCGGTTCTACTCTGTGTTTGGTATTGATAATGGCATAAACTTATTAGAAGATTACTTGGTTGACTGTTTGTGTAAAGTTGGTGAGTTACCTGTTCTTCTATGCGGTGACTTAAATGGTAGAACAGCAAAAGTGTTCCCGGACTGTTTTGATGAAGATGTGATTTTTGATTGTTCTATGAAATCTGGTGTTGGATCATTTGTAAGAAATTCGCAAGATGGAGTTATGAATCAATATGGGAAGTGTCTTTTGAACATGTGCAGTTCACTTGGATTATGCATTATGAATGGTGTATGTAATGGCGACCTTCAGGGTTGTTACACATTCATCTCTGAAATTGGAAACAGTGTGAATGACTACTTCCTTGCTTCCTATGATTTGTTTGATTCCATAGTTAAATCTTGCAGCCTTTATGTCTCTGACAATATTGATTCACAACACATGCCACTTGAATTAACTATCACTCAACAAAACAACCTTTATTCACATGCTACAAAGGTTAAGAAAAAAGAAGTTTTGCAAAAATTTGTTTGGAACTCTGATCATGAACATCAGTACAAAGATGCAATTAATTCTGATGTGTTTCGGCAACAGTTACGACTGGCAAGCGAAATGATTGATATTAATGTAAATGATGCTTTGACTTTGTTTATAAATTCAGTTAAAGATTGTGCAACTTGTATGAAGAAAACTATTATCTTGTCAGATGAACCACGTAAATTCAAATGGTTTGATCGTGAATGTGTGCTTGAAAGAAGACGTGTCAGAAAGTTGCTGAGAAAATATAGGAATTCATTAGAAGATGTGGATAAGGATGAGTATTGTAAAGCCAGGCGTGAATATAAAAACCTTGTGCATAGAAAAAAGAAACAGTACAATGACAGTTTGTATACAGAACTTGTAGGTGCTGTAAGTGATCAGAGAGAATTTTGGAGGAAAATTAAAAATGTTTCTTGTAAAAAGGTCCAGCAGCAAAACAATATTTCTGTTGATGATTGGTACCAGCACTTTCATAGCATTTTAGAAAAAGATGAGATTGAAGATGATGAGCATGCTGATGTTAATGACGTGAATAATGAATATGAAGAAATGCTGGATAGACCCATTACCAAAGAAGAAGTGTTGATTGCTATCAGAAAACTGAAATCGGGTAAAGCTGCAGGACCTGATGGTTTAATTGGGGAATTTTTTAAAGCAGCTAGCGAAGATGTGGTGTTGTTTTTAGTGAAACTGTTTAACGCTTTGTTTGATGAGGGAATCTATCCACAGAACTGGTGCGATTCAGTTATTGTACCGTTATTTAAGAAAGGAGATAGAAATGATACTAACAACTATAGGGGAATTTCATTGTGTGATATATGTAGTAAATTGTATGGTACTGTTGTTAATAATAGACTTAAAGAGTGGACTGAATTACATAATATTACAGGTGAATGTCAGGCTGGTTTCAAACAAAATTATTCTACTGTTGACCACATCTTCACTCTGCTTGCTGCTGTACAGAAACAATTTTCTAATAATCGCAAACTTTATGTAGCTTTCATTGATTTTGAGAAATGTTTTGACAGTATCTCACGCAGACTGCTCTGGCCAATTTTGATTAAAAATGGTATAAAGGGAAAGTTGTATAGATGTATTAAAA
This sequence comes from Littorina saxatilis, assembly GCF_037325665.1. Lineage (NCBI taxonomy): Eukaryota > Metazoa > Mollusca > Gastropoda > Littorinimorpha > Littorinidae > Littorina > Littorina saxatilis. The sequence continues at coordinate 26,761,973 of NC_090256.1, forward strand.
GTATGTATGCAGTGGTCAAGGCTAAAATACGATGTGGTGCTCAACTAACAGATTTCATTAATTGTACAAAAGGTGTGAAGCAAGGAGACGTGTGCAGTCCAATTCTATTCGCTCTATTTATAAATGAGCTGGCATTGGAAATCATTGATAATGGTAGGCATGGTATTACTTTAAACCCTGACATTGTTGAATTGTTCATTCTACTGTTTGCCGATGATATTACTTTGCTGTCTGAAACTGTTGTTGGTCTGCAGTCACAACTACATAGTCTATATTCTGCTTCACAGCGCCTTGAGCTTAAAGTAAACATGGGGAAAAGTAACATCGTGGTTTTTCGTAAAGGTGGATATCTAGCTGCTCGTGAAGTTTGGTATTTTGGTGGGCAAAGAATGGAGGTAGTAAATGCATACAAGTATTTAGGTATTTATTTTTCTACCAAATTAAGCTTTAATTTTGCTTGTCAAGATCTAGTTGCCAGAGCAAAACGTGCAGTACTGTGTATTATGAGTAATTTGTATAAATTCGATAGATTGTCTTTGGATGTTTTTATGAAGCTTTTTGACTCACAAGTTCAACCTATAATTGTTCAGTATGGTGCTGAGGTATGGGGTCTGATGCAGGCAGCAACAGTAGAAAAGGTGCATTTGTTTGCTTTAAAACGTTTTTTAGGTGTTGACAGGCGTACTCCTAATGATCTTGTATATGGTGAATTTGGACGTTATCCCATTTACTTAAATTCATATGTACGTTGCATAAGATACTGGCTGAAACTGACAAGAATGGATGACAGTAGATTACCTCGTAAAGCATATAAGATGTTGTTTACTCTAGATAGCAGAGGTAAATCTACTTGGGCATCACAGGTACGGTTGTGCCTGTGTCGATATGGTTTTCAGTATGTATGGATTAACCAAGGTGTAGCCTGTATTAATTCGTTTTGGCATGTTTTAAGCAACGCATTATTGACTGCCGGTGGCAAGAGTGGGATAACCATATTCAGACTAGCGACCGGTTTGCATTGTACCGTACCTTTAAGACAACAAATCTTGTAGAAACATACTTGTCAATTCCAGTAAACAGACACATTTTTAAATGTTTTGGTTAAATTTAGATTGGGTATTTCCAGACTTGCTTTACATACAGAAAGGTATAAAGCTGTAAGTGAAAATAATTTGGTCTGTCGTTTGTGTCAATCTAGTACTGAAGATGAATTGCATTTTGTTTTATGCTGCCCTGCACTGGAATATCTAAGACGTCAATTTATTCCAGCAAAATTTTGTAGATGTCCTTCGAACTTCAAACTTGCACTGTTGTTGTCTGTGAAAAATGAAACTATACTTTGCAATGTAGCTAAGTTCTTGTATTTTTCATTTAAATGTTTAGAAAATGCTGTTTAAGCATTAGTATTTTGTGATTATACATTGTCTTTTCTTCTGTTCACTTGAAACGACGCGTGTGTGGATTGCTGCTGCACACACGCTTTACTTTTGTGTAACCAGCCCCCTTCCGAAAGGGGCTAAGGCCTTAAAGGAATAAAATCTTGTTCTTGTTCTTGTTCTTGTTCTCATCTCTCTCTCATCTCTCTCTCTCTCATCTCTCTCTCTCTCTCTCTGCTCCCCCCCCCCCCCCCCTGAACCCCCCCTAAATCCGCCACTGGTCAGTGTGTGCGAGTGTGTGTGTGTCTATCTGTCTCTCTGTCTGTCTGAGTGTCTGTCTGTCCGTCTGTCTGCACTGTGTAATAAAAGAGAGACTGAGGGGGGAACATAGGACCGGCCTCTGAGAGAATCATGTGTACTGAACTGTACCGCGGTCCAGGGGAGACAATGTGTCCTTTCTTGAGTTCTTTTCAGTTTTGCCCTAAAGTTTTCTTACTTGTCGCTTGTTTGTGGGTGCGTGTGCGTCAGTGTGTGTATGCCTATATCGTGTTAGTGTGTATGAGTGTCGCTGACCCCAACCACGGTGTGTGTGTGTGTTGGGGGTGGGGGTGGGGGGTGCACTGCCACTATAACACATGATAATCGAGGTTGAGTGCGTTTCTGTCCTAGCATTATTATAACCACTTATTGTCCCTAATAGGCACTAGTTCCTGTGGGGACGTTAAACTTAAAGTTAGCATAGCCTGGCGTTTCTGTCAGTTTCAAAGCTGCTTATAACAACCTTGAAGCCGCGGCGACCGGCGTGGCCGCCTCCCGTCAGTGATAAAACTGACTACTCCGTCGCTATGGCTGGTTAATTTGGTGGTATGCTGATCTTATATATCAATATTGTCGATCTTTTCAAGTAAGTCCCTCACATACTATATTATTCTAAGAAAACAGTAAAATCTAAATTACAAGCTTCAAGACGGCGGCACGCAAGCTTGCATTCAATGTCGGTTGCATCAAACAATATGATAACAATAACAATAACAGCACTTTATTGTCCATTAAATTATTACATAAGAATGGAAAATTTTCTTCGGCACTCCCTCACTTCCGAGGGTTTAGGGTTCCCAACAACAACGTGACATTCTCATTCTGGTAGCGACTATTTGCCAGACCATCAACGACAAAGGTGTCTTGCCATACGTCATCCTGAACGAAGCTACTTTTTAGCGACAAACTTTGCGTACAACGTAACCATACTCATACACATAGTACAAGCATAGTTGAATGCAAGTGTTGTTGAAAAGCTCTCCTTTCCTGCTCTCTTTCCCGGAGTCAGTCACAGTCTGGTCACGGCCGGCGGCGGTGTAATGAGATAAATACAAAACGCTTTGATGAGCATTCACACTTTTACAAAAGAATGCCTTTTTTCTCTCTGTATGTTTGTTTGCATGTTTGATTGCTTGTTGCGTTGTTTTGTTTGGTCGATACACCAGAATCAGTTTTTCTTGCCCAAATTGGAACCAATACCATCACGTCAAAGCAGTAGTCCAATTCCGGCATGTACACAAATCTGTAGCCGTAGATAGCCAACTGTGTAAAACAAACATTACACAGGCTTCTTTACAATGCTTCATTATAAAAGCATTAAAGATCTGCATTTATTTTTATTCATTTTTATCGTTTGCCTTCAAAGGCGATACATTCTCGCATATTCGCGTGGACGGTGAGACTTAACAGCTATTGCTGATTTTCAAAACTAGAGAGGTGTTACAAAGAAAATGGCTGCGTTTCAGAGTTGCAAGTAAGACACGCTATTTCCATTCGAAACTTAATGCTATATTCATCTTTTACACAATTGGTTTGAGTCTCCAGTTCCTATAAAGTTGGATAGTCATTTTGACGAGTGCATAGTCGAGTTCAAACGCACGATTCTTTTGACTGGATGTAGATGTGTTATGCTGCTTGGAGTTGGAACTCTGTTACAAGAAAATCATGCTGCTTTTCCGAACAACTGATAAACTGTACTTGTCAAAATGCTCTATCATCGCGGTTTAAAAGTTCTCTCCTTCTCAGAAATGCTGTTAGGGATGGGGAGTTAAAGGTATTCCGAATTTCTGCCTTGAACCAACATGTTTTTAGATGTTGGTTCAACTTCAAGGCAGCAATTCGGAATACAACAGTCCCTCTCACTCTCAGTCTCATGAACGGACGCCCTTGGGCCATAGCAAAACTGTCCGTACATTGCAGGTGTCCGGTCACGGGAGGGGTGACCACACCACCCCCTCCCCCATACACTCACACAGAGACACACAAACAACAGGATTGAGTCTAGGCTAATCACTTCTTGTGGCTACTAAACAATAACAATATACTCCTTATACTTCTTTAAAGGCTCAGTTAGCCTCCCGTAAACCATCACAGATACGGTCAGGCTTTTACACACAGTACAAACACCCTTTCATTTAAACACTCACCGATTGAGAACATCCTAGGTGCCCTCCGTAAAGAGCGAACAATTTTCAAAGAATTTTTTTTTGCGTGGTTTATCTTACCCCTGAGCCATCGTGAACCCGTGTGATCCAGTTTCCCTTTTTCACAATGTAGTCGTCAGTTAGTCATTTGAATGCGACTCGATGTGAGCTTATTTACAATAGCACGTTTTTATGCACGAAACAAACGGCTGTGGTTCACAAGAACTCCAGCGATGGCTTTTCATGTAATTTATTTTCTTCTTGTCTGGCTTTATTGACTGCATGCCGATCATGTGGCATGGCAGTGACTTTTCACTCTTCAGACGGAAATACACTGTACATAACACAGCTCCCACTCTCCCTCACTAATGCCTACCATAAGCCTGACAACTGATGCTTGGAAATTGTGTGGAAGAGTACACAGGGTTCGACACTAGCGGGGGCGGGGGGCGGAACGCCCCAGAGTTTTGTGTTCCGCCCCAAACATTGCCGAAGCTTGGGGCCCACTCCGCCCCAGGATAAATTCCAACTGACAATGACAAACCGAAAATTCCAATGCCAGAGCCAATCACTAAAAATCACCAGTCAAAGTCGTCACTGAAGTTTGCGTTACGATCAATGCCACAGTCAAGGAAAAAAACCCATTGAAATCGTCGAAGGACAATGCCGCAAGGGAAATAACTCCCAGATTGCGCTCTTTAGCGTGAGAGATAAGTATCGCCTTCAAATGCCAAACGCAAGATGTGGCGACACATCCGTGGTGTAAAAAGACATGGAAATGAAGATGAAGAACAGAGAAACGAAACAAGTCGCGTAAGGCGAAAATACAACATTTAGTCAAGTAGCTGTCGAACTCACAGAATGAAACTGAACGCAATGCAACGCAGCAAGACCGTATACTCGTAGCATCGTCAGTCCACCGCGCACGGCAAAGGCAGTGAAATTGACAAGAAGAGCGGGGTAGTACTTGCGCTGAGAAGGATAGCACGCTTTTCTGTACCTCTCTTCGTTTTAACTTTCTGAGCGTGTTTTTAATCCAAACATATCATATCTGTATGTTTTTGGAATCAGGAACCGACAAGGAATAAGATGAAGGTGTTTTTAAATTGATTTGGACAATTTAATTTTGATAATAATTTTTATATTTCAGGCATGGTACTCTTCCGCCGATCGGCGGAAATCCGCCGAAAATGAAAATTCGAAAAAAAAAAAAAAAATAAATAAATAAATAAATAAATAAATAAATTTAACAAAAAAAAATTAACAAAAAAATCTGCTGATTGACTTGAGATTATTATTTTTTCTTACTCAAGCCTTGTTATCTTTCACTTATATCCCTCTCAGCTTCAAGGAGAGGGCACTAAACACATTTGAATTAGTAAAAAGTCGTCAGCTTCAGGGGGCAACGCCCCCTGACCCCCACAAGGGGCGCTGCCCCTTGACCCCGCCAGGGGGCCTGAGCGGCCCACTGGACCCCCGGCTTTATTTCAGCTGAAATTGCCATTCCTTCAGTACCATGTCTGTATTTTTAATTTTCAGAGCTTGTTTTTAATCCAAATATAACATATTTATATATTTTTGGAATCAGAAAATGATAAAGAATAAGATGTACGTAAATTTGGATCGTTTTATAAATTTTTATTTTTTTTTACAATTTTCAGATTTTTAATGACCAAACTCACTCATTAGTTTTTAAGCCACCAAGCTGAAATGCAATACCAAACCCCGGCCTTCGTCGAAGATTACTTGACCAAAATTTCAACCAATTTGGTTGAAAAATGAGGGCGTGACAGTGCCGCCTCAACTTTCACGAAAAGCCGGATATGACGTCATCAAAGACATTTATCAAAAAAATGAAAAAAACGTTCGGGGATATCAATCCCAGGAACTCTCATGTAAAATTTCATAAAGATCGGTCCAGTAGTTTGGTCTGAATCGCTCTACACACACACACAGACAGACAGACAGACACACACACACACACACACACATACACCACGACCCTCGTCTCGATTCCCCCCTCTACGTTAAAATATTTAGTCAAAACTTGACTAAATATAACAAGTCGCGTAAGGCGAAAATACAATATTTAGTCAAGTAGCTGTCGAACTCACAGAATGAAACTGAACGCAATGCCATTTTTCAGCAAGACCGTATACTCGTAGCATCGTCAGTCCACCGCTCATGGCAAAGGCAGTGAAATTGACAAGAAGAGCGGGGTAGTAGTTGCGCTAAGAAGGATAGCACGCTTTTCTGTACCTCTCTTTGTTTTAACTTTCTGAGCGTGTTTTTAATCCAAACATATCATATCTATATGTTTTTGGAATCAGGAACCGACAAGGAATAAGATGAAAGTGTTTTTAAATTGATTTGGACAATTTAATTTTGATAATAATTTTTATATATTTAATTTTCAGAGCTTGTTTTTAATCCGAATATAACATATTTGTATGTTTTTGGAATCAGCAAATGATGGAGAATAAGATAAACGTAAATTTGGATCGTTTTATAAATTTTTATTTTTTTTTACAATTTTCAGATTTTTAATGACCAAAGTCATTAATTAATTTTTAAGCCACCAAGCTGAAATGCAATACCGAAGTCCGGGCTTCGTCGAAGATTACTTGACCAAAATTTCAACCAATTTGGTTGAAAAATGAGGGCGTGACAGTGCCGCCTCAACTTTCACGAAAAGCCGGATATGACGTCATCAAAGACATTTATCAAAAAAATGAAAAAAACGTTCGGGGATTTCATACCCAGGAACTCTCATGTCAAATTTCATAAAGATCGGTCCAGTAGTTTAGTCTGAATCGCTCTACACACACACACACACACACACACACACACACACACACGCACACACACACGCACATACACCACGACCCTCGTTTCGATTCCCCCTCGATGTTAAAATATTTAGTCAAAACTTGACTAAATATAAAAAGGAGACCGATGCAGCCAATAGCGCTGTCGTAATTTCAATGTCAAATGGTTGAAAGAATTTCCCTGGCTTGAGTACGATGAAGAAAAACAAACAATGCATTGCCGCACGTGAATACTGAGAGTGGGCCCCAGATTTTTGTTTTCCGCCCCAGCAATTTCCATCTCTGGGGCCAGTGTGGCCCCAGGCCAAATAAGTTAGTGTCGACCCCTGGTACACCTCTCTATTTCTCTCCAATGCTCTTCCTGCTGACATGCAGTGACACCAGACACCCCACAGAGTTTAGCCAGCTACCCCTCCACCACCCCTCCCTCTCTCTCACTCCCTCCAGCCATGTACTGTTTGGGGCTGTGGCCAGAGAGGCCAGCTGCACTGTTCACTCAGAGCAAAACCAGTTGACTGTGTCCTAACTTTTGACAAAGCAAGACAACTGAAGGGTTCACAGATTAGGCAACCATCTCACTGGTCAAGGCTGAGGGGAAACAAGAGTATCTTGTCAATGAAAGAGGTAACACACAGACACATGATGCTGAGAACTGTGGCCGGTTTTTCACTCTCTTTCGCTCAGGACCTTCATCGACTGTGGTTTCTGTTGTTTACGTCCAACAGACAAGAATAAAGAGCACAGTGCAGTTTCATGTTGGCATCTTCGCATGTACTCCACTCCTGACCAAAACTTACTACCCCCCCTCCTGATGGGTACACGTGCACTCAAGTTATCAGTGACTGTCATCAGGCCATTGCGGCTGTGATCTTTGTACCAAGAACCGGACTGCTCTGTTATCGATTTTGTTGTGGTGAAAATTTGACGATGGTCTGTCCGTACATTGGAGGTATGACCTGCTGTTGGGACCGAAAATGAGTGTCCGCGTCCACGTTTTGCAGGTGTCCGTTTAAGGGGGGGCAAATATAGAAGGAAAACACTCCGTGCCGAGCAAATGTGTCCGTACATGTCAGTTGTCCGCTCACGCCGGGGGTCCTACATTGCAGGGACTGCTGTACCTTTAACTCCCCATCCTTAACAACATTTCTGAGAAGAAGGAGAGAACTTTTTAACCACGATGATAGAGCCTTTTACCACAACTGGGCACAAGTTTGCAATACAATGTTCACAGTACTCTTGTGGCGGTACCCTCCTTGTGGCGGTACCCTTCTAGGACTGGGTGGTCGAGTGGTAACGCACTTGCGCTTGGAAGCGAGAGGTTGCGAGTTCGACCCTGGGTCAGGGCGTTAGCAATTTTCTCCCCCCTTTCCTAACCTAGGTGGTGGGTTCAAGTGCTAGTCTTTCGGATGAGACGAAAAACCGAGGTCCCTTCGTGTACACTACATTGGGGTGTGCACGTTAAAGATCCCACGATTGACAAAAGGGTCTTTCCTGGCAAAATTGTATTGGCATAGATAAAAAAATGTCCACCAAAATACCCGTGTGACTTGGAATAATAGGCCGTGAAAAGTAGGATATGCGCCGAAATGGCTGCGATCTGCTGGTCGATGTGAATGCGTGATGTATTGTGTAAAAAATTCCATCTCACACGGCATAAATAGATCCCTGCGCCTTGAGTCTGAGTCTGGAGATACGCGCGCGATATAAGACTTCATATAACATATAACTGGTAGCCGGGACATGCAACTTATTTTAAATGGAGAGAGAAAAATCACATTTGGGCGCTTTCATGAAAATTGTTTACTGACCGTGATGAAGTTAGAGACTTCCACGATGTTTAACTCCTGGAATGTATAGTAGTTTAGTACTACTAGTACTATACTAGATCAAGTGTTAATCATCGGTGGTCATGGATGATGGATACATACGTACACATTTGAAATGAATGATTAACACTAACAGTAAAAGCATGCCTGTGGGTTAGTCAAGTGACGAACTCATTCATATTGAGAATGAACATCTGATTTGTTTTTCTATTTCTAGATAGCCAAATCCCCTGTTAGTTTTAAATGTCAATCACAAAGGAAACAGGCTCTTTCCTGGGTTGTTTCTCTGTCTTTCTCTCTCTCAAATTTGTAAGACAATCAATGCAAACCAAAATGAATGAGTCGAGACACTTGTAACTAAAAAAAAAATTTTGATAAACAGAATTAATTTTCCCCCAAAAGCGGCGTATGGCGGCCTGTATCAGTGAATGGTGGGCTAAACACTCGCTCGTGCAAAAACATGAGTGAACTTGCGAGTTTCAGCCCATGAATGAAGAAGAAGACAGAGTTATTTTACTTTAAAATTCTCAATCTCATTGCAGGTGAAACCTGTGGACACTTATCATCAACTATTTCCTGCCAAGTTGGCGTGGAAGACTCCGGCCTCAAGACGGAGTCAACAATGCTGGGGTCGCCCCTGAACCCGCAGGACACTGCGGCCCAGCTGACCACCTTTAAGTCCTACTTGAACCTCATTGGGGACTGCACCCCTGGCAGTGAGTTTTTTGAGTTTGGTCCAAGTTGTCTTGCTCCAATGGAAATGTCTTCTGTTTTTCAGTACTGGATATATATCTATATATATATGTTACAGGCATTAAGTGAAACCAGGCATTACGCGTAATGCCTAAAATGTTCAGGCATTACACGTAATGCCTGTGACCACTAGGCATTACACGTAATGCCTAAAAATACCAGGCATTACGTGTAATGCCTGAAAATCATTGCCAGGCATTACACGTAATGCCTGAAACCTGTTACAGGCATTAAGTGAAACCAGGCATTATGTGTAATGCCTGAATATCGTTTGATAGAATAGGTCGAACAACAACACCTTTGATTCTCGCTCGTTTCTTCTTCTTCTGACACTCTGCGCACAAAGATTTGTAAAGTGGGGTTCACGTAGGACAGGGTCCAGATTGAATTCATCTTCCTAAAACAACAACACCATGTCAATGTACCCGAGCGCTACATTCAGACTACTAAAGATCGTGAACAACTTACGCCGAATAATAATAACAAATCTCCCTTATGAGAAAAAAACCCGTTTACACAGTGTTTCTCAAGCGAACATTAATAATAATTTGATATCGTAGCTTTCAACAGTCCCGGTATGTGAAATAACACAACGCAATTTTCTTATTAGCTGTTTTTGTTCCAGCAAGAACAGTCAGTGTACTAAGCCTTTTTTGTTACCTCCCTTTGATATTATAATTATGTGTCAATTACTCTATCAGAGACAGCATTGGAGATAACCCGGTTTCAGTATTGTTTCACGATAGACGCAGAGCTGAATACCAACACTCAAATCTGTTTTTGACAAACACCACACAATAACATCACTTACTTTCCCAAGAGATACTCATGACGTGACTGTCGTTTTCTGGAAAGCAGCTTTTACTTCTTCGATTGTTCTGAAGTACACAGCTTTCGGGAGCAACTTTCTGCCGTCCTTTTCATAATCCTCCATGGTGACGAATAAGCAACTAGTGAAAACTCGACTGGAAATATTGGACCTCGGCTTTCCATTGTGACATGCACTCGCACTTACGTGAAATTCAAACTGTGGTGAACACTATGTCAGAAATACATTATTTTGCATTGCGAACCATCACTCATAATCGCAAAATAAAATGTGCATTCATTTCATAATTCAAAGCTCACTTGATTGAATGTTAGTTACTATGTTCACACCATGACATTTTGTCAACACTTTGTCCTTAAAAAACTGTTTTCACTGTCATCCAAGAGGTAATGTGTATTGCCTGAATTGCTTCAGGCAATAAGCGTAATTTTGAGAGTCAAATTTCAGGCATTACGTGTAATGCCTGGTATTTTTAAGCATTACAGGCAAATCCAGCTAACTCACAAACGGTTAAGTCAAAAATTCGCTTAGCACACAAAGAAATTCTGGTCCGGAATTATCCCTCTTTATCTATGTGTACAAAGTACCCTGAGCTCGAAATGGGATTTCTCTTTCGTAAGTCGAAAGACGGATAGCACACAACAGAAAGTCAGTCCCAAAGACAAAATTTACTCTATATTTACTACAGCAACTCGAAACACGAAACTTGGCGTCTCACACTAGCGCATTGTGTAACCTTATTCCCTTCTTCTCTACACGGACGCCACACCGACTGGTCAGTCGGCACGCAATAAAGTATGAAGTGAAGTTAGGAGAGGCGAGTGGTACTCACAGTGTGTGTTTGTGTGTGTTCACGGGTGAACCACGTGGTTACTATACGGAAGAAGAAGAATTCAAATTGTGGGTTGCCTCTCATTCAGTCTTTGTTCAGTCTTGTGTGCTCTGTGTGTGCGGCCAGATCAAAGGCATTGGGTGGCCTTGTTTACAGACACGACCTTCTTCCCAGGGGTCAATGACCCAGTTTTTGCCATGAGAGGTGGTTCCCCTGTCATATCTGAGAGAGGAAACACTTCCTGCATGGGGGTCAGTGACCGGTCAGTGACCGAGTTTAACAGAGTGGAAATCTGTGTGTGGGCCAGATCAAAGGCAGGGCAGTACCTAGTAACTGAAACATGCATTATCACAAGTTGTTTGACTGATACTCAAGCGGTCTCTTTGATTTTTTTCGTAGTTCACGGTACTATGACCAAGTCGAAATTTCGGATAGGACACAATAACAATTCGGTCCCTTCAATTTCGTCTTATCCGGATTTGCCTGTACGTGTAATGCCTGGTATTAGTGGTCACAGGCATTACGCGTAATGCCTGAACATTTTAGGCATTACGCGTACTGTCTGGTTTCACTTAATGCCTGTAACATAATACGTGTGAACTTTTTACATCTTTATGGAAAGATTATGTCTATTTACTAATTTAGTGAGATTTTGGGTCAGATAAGAATCGTATTAGTTGGTACATTTATTTTATTATTTTTAATGTCAACAATGTTGTAGTGTTCCGTTTGTCTTCATGTTAATGCACCACCAATATAATTTCTCAGATGTGAGATAATAAAGTTAATTTGATTTGATTTGATTTTAGCATTGGGATTGAATTGGATCACCCTTAACCTTCAGCGTACTTTATGGACCGTGTAGGTCACACTAGTCTGAAAGGGAAAGTATCCATGTGTTATACAAAAGTGAGATCATCTAGGCAGTAGGTCAAGAGTTGAGGGTTAAATGTAGTTGTATGCAGATTTAGATTGACTTTGAAATGTAAAGCATACTTTGCAATTCACTGATTGCCACTTCTTACTCAACTTAGAATTGATCATTTTGAATTTGATGCTGACTTAACTCTAACAGTTCATTGTGTGTTTTGATGTTTGTGTGGTATGATAACTGTTTTAATTACTTTTTTGTGTGTTTATACTGGGGAGAGGACTTCATATGACTAAGTTCTGTAAACAATGCATTTTTTCTGCAATGGTTTTGAAATGATACAGTGTTGAATCACTGAATGACATCAAATTGCAAGCATAAATTCAAAAGTATGAACTTCCATAACTTACTCCTTGTGTTTTATACAACTTCTTGTAGAATTGTCTGCATTGTGGGGTTTTTCATCTTATACATGTTTTTATTTTGCAGTTGTTGAGAAGAAACTCAAAGCCGCCAATGAGCTCAGTGAGAACTTTGAGGTACTGCACGAAGATATATGTTCTTTCTTGCCTTATTGATTTAACTATTTTTTTTAAGTCTTATTTGTTTGAGATCGGTATTCTAGATTGTTGAACCTGTAGTTAAAGTTTGTCTGCTAAGTTCATTTCAGATTGGTATAATGTTTTTGAGAGTGTATATATATCTATCTATATATATATATATACGACTTGTGTCTGTCTGTCTGTCTGTCTGTGTGTGTGTGTGTGTTCGCGATGCACGGCCAAAGTTCTCGATGGATCTGCTTCAAATTTGGTGGGCATATTCAGGTAGACCCCGGACACAACCTGGTCGATGACAATTTTCAACACGTGCTCTCAGCGCACAGCGCTGAACCGATTTTGGTTTTTCTGTGGATCCACTACATCCATTCCCAGTGACTCTTCCTTATCTTCTCAAGTGTTTTGCGTTTATCTCCCTTCCTTCGTGTGGCGTCAATCCATATTCCCGTTACTATTTTTAGAAGGTCACTGCACTGTCCAGAACGCGGCTTTCCTTGCATGTACCCGTAAGTTGTCCTCACTGTAAAAGTGCAAAGGTTGAATCTATTTATCGAAAAATCCACTGTCATCTATCTCTATATATTTATATATACAGATAGATATATACGGCTTCTGTGTCTGTGTGTGTGTGTGTATGTGTGTGTGTGTGTGGAGGCAACACCTGTGGATTGTAGAGTTCTGTTTGTGATGGGGTCTGGCGGCTTTTGTCTCTCTGTATGTACAGTTAATATAGGGCTTAGAAATAAGTTCTAAAATTCTCAATCCCGTTTGAGAAGACTTCGCCTTCAAAGGTGATTGTGGTGTTTCGGCACTCGGTTACATTTGACGTCGTCGACAGGGATGGGACTCGACATGATATGTTCAGGAATGGCATTATGGCCACTGAATCATTTTCGTGCTGTTCCCATTCCACCAACCTGGGAGGGACCTAAGCTTGGCGGGTCCATGGTTCGGAACTTTGGGGACAAAATTCATTCAAAGGGGGTCGAGTGTGACAGGGAGACTACCGTCGCCCTTCACAGCAGACTCTGCAGAGTTGTGAGCTATTTATAGCTAGCTCGCCAGGCAACACCTGTGGATTGTAGAGTTCTGTTTGTGATGGGGTCTGGCGGCTTTTGTCTCTCTGTATGTTCTTGCCTTCCTTTGAGTGGGCACAAACTGGTGGATGAAAATGTTCAACACGTGCTCTAAGACGGCGAACCGCCACGCTGTCTGTCTCTGTCTCGCGATTCACCCGGCAAAGCCGGGTATTCCTCTAGTATGATATATTTAAAAGATTGTAAAATTTTTGGCATTTTTTGTTTCTGATAACTTGCTTCCACTGAATGTGCTTGGTAAAAAAACTACTTATTTTGTATCATTTGTATCCATAAGGATATTTGTGTGTTGGCATTCACTTTTTGTTTCAGACGGTGGTCAACTCGCCGCAGTACCCAACCTTTCTGGCGGACGCCATGAAAGTGTTCCTGAAAATCCTGGAGGAAGGGGAACCCCAGTTCATTGCTGAGCAAAACATGCAGGTCAGTATGTGGCAGGGTATATCATATGACTTATGAGAGAGTTAGGGGGGGGGGGGGGTGGTGCAGAAGTGTGTGAATATTAAAATAAAGGAACATGCACACATTTTAAAGATAAACCTAATGTAGTTCAGCATGTGTATATTTTTGGGTGTGTCGGCATGAGAGTTGTTTTATTGGCTTGCCTGAGTAATCAGAGAGTTATCGTAATAAGCAGTGTTCGTCTGTGTGGCTGGCTGGGCGGGCGTCTTTGAGTAAAAACCTTAACATTGATGTGTTCTCAGATATTTTTAAAGCTCGAGTTTCTGATTCATATGACTTATGACAAGTGTGAGTCTTATGAGCATTTGCTTTTCTCATGATTTGTTTGTCTTGATGTACATTTGATATTACTGTACTAAACTTGCCTCGCTTTGATCAGACTAGCTTGTCCCAGTAGAATATGGCCATATAGGTTCTAGATTAGTTATTTACTGCTTGCCTGTGGTTCAAGTTGTATAGTCCTGCAATAATTTCATGGCTTTTGTTCTGCTTCACCAGCATCTGCGAAAAGTGTTACTGGAAATCCTGCACCGCATCCCGAGCAATGACCATCTGAAGAGATTTGTGCAGCCCATCCTCTCACTCATGTTCAAACTGATCAAGGTACAAAATAATTTAACAAGCAGCAGTTATTTCATTTGTTTGTGTAGCTATGTTCAAAACTTCTGTTTACTCCCATTGCTTGTTGGTTGATTTAATCGTTCTGTTCATATCATTAATTGCTGCTGATAAAAAAGAAATGAACAAATATATAAACAAAAATAATTACCAGGCGGACAGGTTATGTTGTGGTATTTGATGTAGAATAATTATTCATCCAGAGAGGGGTTTCTAGGGCAGGAACACATCTAAAAGGTATGCTGTTGGTCAACTGCCCAGTATCTTTTTACATTTAGTCAAGTTTTGACTAAATGTTTTAAAATAGAGGGGGAATCGAGACGAGGGTCGTGGTGTGTGTGTCTGTCTGTCTGTCTGTCTGTCTGTGCGTGTGTGTGTGTAGAGCGATTCAGACTAAACTACTGGACCGATCTTTATGAAATTTTACATGAGAGTTCCTGGGAATGATATCCCCGGACGTTTTTTTCTTTTTTTCGATAAATGTCTTTCATGATGTCATATCCGGCTTTTTGTAAAAGTTGAGGCGGCACTGTCACACCCTCATTTTTCAATAAAATTGATTGAAATTTTGGCCAAGCAATCTTCGACAAAGGCCGGACTTTGGTATTGCATTTCAGCTTGGTGGCTTAAAATTTAATTATGACTTTGGTCATTACAAATCCGAAAATTGTAAAAAAAAATATTTTTTTTATAAAACGATCCAAATTTACGTTCATCTTATTCTTCATCATTTCCTGATTCCAAAAACATATAAATATGTTATATTTGGATTAAAAACAAGCTCTGAAAATTAAAAATATATAAATTAGGATCAAAATTAAATTTTCGAAATCAATTTAAAAACACTTTCATCTTATTCCTTGTCGGTTCCTGATTCCAAAAACATATAGATATGATATGTTTGGATTAAAAACACGCTCAGAAAGTTAAAAAGAAGAGAGGTACAGAAAAGCGTGCTATCCTTCTCAGCGCAACTACTACCCCGCTCTTCTTGTCAATTTCACTGCCTTTGCCACAAGCGGTGGACTGACGATGCTACGAGTATACGGTCTTGCTGAAAATTTGCAGTGCGTTCAGTTTCATTCTGTGAGTTCGACAGCTTGACTAAATGCTGTATTTTCGCCTTACGCGACTTGTTGAATAATCTAGCACCAAAATGAAAGTACACTTGATGACTGGATATTCATATCATATGTGTGGTTTATTCTCTATTTAAAATATTGCGACTGCATCTTTTTTATAAATGTGTAGCTCACCCCCCTTACTGTTGACTGTTTGTTTACTTTGTTTTGTTTAATTTAAAGTTTTCCTTTCTTTTTCAGAAAGAGAATGAGGACAATGTTCTAGTGTGCATCAGAATCATTTTAGAGCTCCACAAATCATTCCGGCCACAGATGAACGAGGAGGTACTCAGTGTCTTACTACGTTGCTTTACTGAAAAATACATGCAGAAAGCTTTAGTGCAACTTTCTCAAGCTCATGTTCATGTATGTGGGCACAATCTTTTCTGCAGTTTTGTTCTTTGATATTTTGTGTACATAGAAGTTACAACAATAATTATTGCATAGTAATATTCTCATTTGAAAACCAGAATGGGTAGGTTATTGAATGTTTGAGCAGCAAAACAGAACATCCTGTAGAATGTGTTATAGAAACAGATGAACAAGTTTGAAATTATCACATCAAAATGATCTCTAATCTTATCAACTTCGGATTTTTATCAGATCCAGGACTTCTTGGCGTACGTGAAGAAGATCTACAGCATGCTGCCAAGCCATCTGCCAAAGATCTTCGAGCCTCGCGCTCAGCGCAAGGTGAAGGACATGTCGGAGATCAATGTTGACCAATGGCTGCAGGACATCTACACGCTGACCCCGGTGGTCACCGATAAGAAGAACAGCGACCAGCAGAGTGTGACAGTGAGTCATTTTTTGGACAGGGTGAGGATGGGCACAATAGCCCAGTCAGACCTGTTTACCCTTGCTATTTTTGAGTAGGTCATGAAGGTTTTTGGCCAAAAAATACTCCATTTGTGTCCAGGCTACTATTTTCTAAGGTGTTCAAAATAATGTTGGTTTTGCTAATGTTGGCATTTGGTTACCACTGGATTAATATTTTGATCATCAGATTAACTTCTTTATTTTTTTTACTTGACCATTACTTTTTCAAGTTTTGGGAGAAAACCGGTCTGTCTTGGGGTATGTAAGTCAGCTGCTAAATTGATAAGATCTTGCATTCCATGTCAGAGTTAAGTGGGTTATAGAAACACAAAAATATCCAGCAAGCAACCCCTCCCCCCATAAAAATAAAAGGGGGAGTATGACTGCTTAAACGGTAAGGAGGGGGTGAAAAGCCAAGCATGTAAAAGGCCTCCTCATACAAAAAAACAACAGCAGTGAACACAGGAGTTGCAACCCACGAATGCAGAAGAAGCAAAAGAAGTTGGCAGGCAGGGGTTTGAGGCAAAGGGGAAGCAATGTTCGTGTTGATAGGATATTTCCAGTCTTTTTTCAGGTCTTAATTAAACATATTGATAAAGACATCATCTAGTGGTCATTTATTTATTTTAAATTTAAAAAAAATTGTATTTGACATTTTTTTTGCATCAAAATAAGATTATTTCTGTGTGCTTACTTACGCCTTTGTGTGATTGGTTGCCATTCATAAAGCAAGTGATCAGAATTTGTGGGATGTATTCTCCTATGCTTTCAGGCAACACCGGGGTACAAAAGACCTGGCACTATCACTGGGGTAAGGAAATGCAGCTATGATGGGATTAGGTCTTTGTCCTCAGCTATCCCTACGCCATGATTTTAATGCCTGAGCTCCGATATAACCGTGTTCCCAGGGAACTAGATATTAACCACGTACAGAACCTTAAGTACAAATCGTATCACTGAACCAATTGACCACCATGCGAAGTCAACTCTTCGCTTGCTCTAGAAAGTTTCAGTGATGCGGTTCCTTGTGAGTATCCCGTGCCTGGTACATTTTTTGATCCATTGAAAACACTGCCACAAGGGAACTCGGGCTTTAAAACTGTTTTTGTTTGTCATGTAATAGCCTGACTGTTAGCCATTTGTATATTTATTACAAGTGTAATTCTGCTTTGAAGGTACCAGGATGAGCCGTAGGCTTGTTATTTTCTTTATACCTAGAAATGTATTTGTCATGAATATGTTAAAGAATAGTGTTTAAAGTTAACCAACTCAACTATCCCTGCTCTATTTCACACATCCACATATACTAGTTTTTATGCCTGCATTTGACAGTGACAAACAACTTTTTTTTCTTTTCCTTTTTTTCCCTTTTTTTTTTTACTGCTCATGCTTGTTACATTTGTCTCAAAAAACTTTCATGCTTACCTCTTTGTATTAATTGCTATAAAATTTTAAGTTTCATAAACATACCGATCTTGTTTATTGATTCTTGATTTTGGAACGTTTGCAGTCTACATGTTTTGGATTTCTCTCTTTTTAGACTCGAATTTTAGGCAGTCTTAGAATAGTGATGCTACTATACCTGTACTGCTGTAGTTCATGTTTTTCGTCCCCTCATACTTTTCTTCTTGCAAAAGTATCACGGCATTTGTTTCAGTACAACATCATCCCTCGCGGCGTGCAGTCACTGAAGGTGCTGGCGGAGCTGCCGATCATTGTGGTGCTGATGTACCAGCTGTACAAACAGCAGGTGCAGCCCGACATGATCGAGTTCATCCCGCTTATTATGAACACTATCACCCTGCAGCCCCCGCCGCACACTATGTGAGTTTTTGTTTACCTGGGAGAGAAAAAAATGTGTGTACTGATTTGTATTGAGTCGCGAGAAAAAATTGTCTGTGCAAAGTGTATCATGTTTGAAGGAAATTCAGTCAGTAGGTGAGGAGACATTTTGTTAGGTTTGTCCTGTTTGCTAGTGTGTCGTCTTTTCATTTGTGCTTTTCTCCCTTTATTTAATTTTTTATTCTTCCTCCAAACATTGCAATAAAAAAAAGTTACAGCTGACAGTGAAATACAGTGAGAAAAAAAAGTTAGGTAGTTCGTGTAAACATACATACTTTGAATGCTAAGAGGGTATTGTTTGCAGAAGTACGAGAGAGAAGCTTTCAAGCGGGAAACCTTGGTTGCTTATGATCTTGACTAACCTGTTTTCATACTGTTGTACTGTTGACTACACAAAGTGTACCATTTTTAAAACCATTGGCATTAAAATTGGGTGTTGATTTCTTTCATGATTGTAGTATTATTTATACCTGCTTTGAATTTGAGCAGTAGAATATTCACAAATCACTGACATGAAGTAACTTAAACCAACAAATTCTTTCCCAGGGCGAGTCCTGGCTTCAACCGAGAGGTGTTTGTGGATTTCATTGCTGCACAGATAAAGACACTGTCCTTTCTGGCCTACATCATCAAAATCTACCAGGTTGGTGTTGTTATAAGCGTGTAAAAGTCTATTACTTAAGTTTTTGTGTTCTTATTTTACTTGGTCTCTCTCTGCCCCCCTCTCCTTCTTGCTGTCTCTCCCTCTCTTTTTAGAATCATGTATACTTTTAAACAACAAAAAGTACTTCGAACTGTTTTTAGTTATACATTTTCTTCTGAGAAAATGGAGGCCCCCCCCCCCCCCCCCCCAAAAAAAAGAGGGAGTTTTCAAAATCAAGATAAATTTACAGACCTTATGAACAGAAGATCTGAAAAACCAGGGGGTGAGGGACTCTTAAATTGAGGGATCTCAAAGTGTGAGGTTCTACTGTATTCATTACCACTGAACATATTTCTGTCCTCAATTTTGTGCAGAACCCTGTCAACAGCCATTCACAGCAGATGGTGCAAGGGCTGCTGGGATTGTTGCGGCTGTGCCCGCAGGAAGTGGCTCACCTGCGCAAAGAGTTGCTCATCGCTGCTCGACACATCCTGTCCACAGAACTACGCAATAGTAAGCGTTCGGTTGCATATCTGTAGTGTTTATTTTTTAGGTTTATGTATTGTTTTTGCTAGTATTGAAGTTACTGTGGCAGACACAGAGCACACTTAACCCATTACAGTGGAACCCACCTTTGACGACCTTCAAAAATCTGAGAAAGTCAGGTCTTAAAAAGGAGGAAATCTTAAAATGGAGGTAAATTTACCGAGTCTATGAACAAAACATCTGAGAAAGGGGTGTCTTAAAAGAGGAGAAGTCTGAAAAGAGGGGTTCCACAGTATACAGTTACAGTCATCTCCTCAACACAAACACATGCATGTGCGCACACAAACTTAGAGACTTTTTGTGTCGAATGTTACTTTTCTACTAATTTTGTGATTTCTTAAGTTTAGAATGATTGTGTAGCTTTTCTGTATTCATATTTTACCTTTTTGTGTCTTTTGTACAGCCTTCCTTTCACGATAACTCTGTTGCTTTTTTTCAGAGTTTGTACCCGTGATAGAGCAGCTGTTTGACGAGAATGTGCTGATTGGATCAGGGTGGACCACACATGACTCCCTTCGGTAGGTATCGCAGTGAAAGGGCATGCTCTTACAATAAAATATGTTGGCGTTATGTCTGCGTTTGAGTGACACAACTGTCGAACCCAGAGGAGGAAGAAGAAGAATCTTTTTCAAATGTCTCCCCCACCCTTCTCTCTTGATCTTTAGGTCATTGGCATGCAGCCCTCGCTGTACATGTTAGTCTGTGGATATCAACGAACTAACTGTTGGTCCGAGTTCCCAGCTTGTACTCATTTCCAGTTCTGCACGCGTGAACTTCACTTTGATATAGACTGTACAGGCATGAGAACCTTGCTCCTTTTGGAGGAAATCCTTCTTTTGAACCTCTCTAGGGGTTCTTGCATATGGAAAATCAGCACATTATATTATTTTGAAGCTGTAAGCAACACTCCTCATGTGTAAATCGTTTTCCCTTCTTCTCTCACATGAGGGTTAAGAAAAACTTACTAAAATGTTCTTAATTTTGTGTTGTACAAGATTTAGCAAACCTTATTTTCTCCTTTTTTTGCGATTTTTATACCGTATATATGGTGGTGTACACGTTTCACTCTATCTGTCTTAACTTATATTAGATCTCTTGTCTATTCTCATGTCAGACTATATTCTTACACTGCTAGTATTGTTACGCTTCCAGGCCGCTAGCCTACAGCACTCTTGCAGACCTGGTTCACCATGTGCGACAGTCGCTGCCCCTGCATGACCTGTCGCTGGCGGTCAGCCTGTTTTCCAAGAACGTGCACGACGAGTCTCTGCCGTCCACCATCCAGACCATGTCCTGCAAACTGCTGCTCAACCTGGTGGAGTGCATCAGGGTCAAGTCAGAGCAGGACGTCGGCAATGTGAGTCTGGGGTGTTCATCTCCTGCTAGACTCCACAGATCACCGTTCCTGTCCAGTGGAACCCCCATTTTAAGACCCCCCAATTTAAGAATCCCTCCCTTTTGAGACTCTTGTTTTCTCAGATTTTCTGTTCATAGCCTCTGTAACTTTACCTCCATTTTAAGACTCCCTCCATTAACCCCTTCACTGCCCACCCCGTACTGGGTACGTGGTCATTTTTGGTTTGTCGTACGCCCATAACCATACCTAGTACGGGGGATTTGCCTCAGCAACATTTCAGGACATTTCTGAAAACTAAATGGGAGGTAACCACTGTCCAAGCACTTGGAGCGGTTCTAAACACAGTTCTTTCCCATTGACCGTTCGGATAAGTTAGTACCACGTGGTGAAAACTTTGTTAGAAGTTTAGAACCGATCTATAGGATTCACAATGGGGGCCGAAAGTCGGACTTCAACTCGTAGACCTGTTTTGAAGCGATACAGTGTTCTGGAAGCTCTACAAAAAGTGATTTATGGATTACTACACAGAAGAATACTTTTATGGGCTGTAATGTGAGTACCTGATGTTTGACACCAGTTTTAGCAGTGTTTTGTGTGGTTTTACGTGCTGCAATGTGTGTGTGTAAGTTCGGAAACTGTGATTTTTGACAAAAATGGTCATTATATCAATGTTTACTATAACAATCACAAACAAAGTCCAATGATCATGTCATCCTATAATAGCCAAGGGTATAAGCAAAACACATGCCAAAGATCTAAGAGATATCTCAATAAATGATCGAGCAGTGAACAGATTAGTGAACCTACCGAAGAAAGCGAAATTTTGCCCTGGCACACAGCAATACCAAAATGCTGTTATACTGTGGCAGTGAAGGGGTTAAAGACCTGATTTTCTCAGAATTCTGGAAATCTTAAAAGGGGGTTTCCACTGTATTTTACTGGTAACAATTTCAAAATGCCAGATAGAAACCAGCAACTCGGACAAAAAAGATTGCTTGAATGAAAGTGTTCTGACCGATGATTTGTTCGCATAGCAGAAGGAAATCAACCTTCTGCTTTTTGACTCACATGCGAAGCTAAAGTGAGTCTATGTGCTCACCCGAGTCGTCCGTCCGTCCGTCCCCCCCGTCCGTCCGTCCGGAAAACTTTAACGTTGGATATTTCTTGGACACTATTCAGTCTATCAGTACCAAATTTGGCAAGATGGTGTATGATGACAAGGCCCCAAAAAACATACATAGCATCTTGACCTTGCTTCAAGGTCAAGGTCGCAGGGGCCATAAATGTTGTCTAAAAAACAGCTATTTTTCCCATTTTCTCTGAAGTTTTTGAGATTGAATACCTCACCTATATACAGGGTGACACGAAAAAAACAGATCCCACCAAAAGTTTAATATTTTCTGAAATAATCAGCCGATTCTTTTATTTTTTCAGGTGAGCCAAGCTGAAATGATGTTCTAACAGCCCACCAAGTTTGAGCTTCAAGATGTCATGGACAACGGAGCATAAGACATTTATAGTCGAGGCCTATTTTCGGTCGAATTCTATCCACGCTGCTCAACTGGAATTCAAAAGACAGTTTGGACGTAGAGACTTTCCTGTTAAATCAGTTATCTATGGATGGAGGGATAAGTTCAGAGACCATGGGACTGTCAATAACCTCAATAGTAAAAACCCTAACAGGGGATCCCACTCTGGTCGACCTAAATCAGCAAGGACACCGAGGAATATTGATTCAGTCAGAGAGTCTGTTGTGCGCAGCCCGAGCAAATCTGTTCGCCGGCGAAAATAGGCCTCGACTATAAATGTCTTATGCTCCGTTGTCCATGACATCTTGAAGCTCAAACTTGGTGGGCTGTTAGAACATCATTTCAGCTTGGCTCACCTGAAAAAATAAAAGAATCGGCTGATTATTTCAGAAAATATTAAACTTTTGGTGGGATCTGTTTTTTTCGTGTCACCCTGTATGATATATAGGGCAAAGTAAGCCCCATCTTTTGATACCAGTTTGGTTTACCTTGCTTCAAGGTCACAGGAGCTCTTCAAAGTTGGATTGTATACATATTTTGAAGTGACCTTGACCCTGAACTATGGAAGATAACTGTTTCAAACTTAAAAATTATGTGGGGCACATGTTATGCTTTCATCATGAGACACATTTGGTCACATATGATCAAGGTCAAGGTCACTTTGACCCTTATGAAATGTGACCAAAATAAGGTAGTGAACCACTAAAAGTGACCATATCTCATGGTAGAAAGAGCCAATAAGCACCATTGTACTTCCTATGTCTTGAATTAACAGCTTTGTGTTGCATGACCTTGGATGACCTTGACCTTGGGTCAAGGTCACATGTATTTTGGTAGGAAAAATGTGTAAAGCAGTTCTTAGTGTATGATGTCATTGCTAGGTTTAGTTATTTGAGGGTCAAGGTCATGTCAAGGTCAAGCATGTGAGTTGTATGGGCTTTGCCCTTCTTGTTCAAGGATAACAATAAGCAGACTTTGATTTTATGGTGTGAATGATAGAAAAAAGAACATGGGGGGAAGGTAAGGATTTGCTTCAGTTTTGAGTGAAGTATCCATCAACTAAGAGTAAGACTCTTGTATGCTGCAGAAGTTTTCAATGATGAAATGTAAACCTAAATATCAAAGCGAGTTGATAGTCCTTGTAACTGACAGTCAGTACAATGCTAGTATATGTGTGGCTTGTTTGTGCAGGGGCGAGAACTGCTAATGCGGATGCTGGAAGTGTTTGTTCTGAAGTTCAAGACCATCGCCAAGGTGCAGCTGCCACAGATTCTACAAAAGTGGTGAGTCGCTAGAAAACTGTTTCGCCCTGGAAGCTATAAGTGATGGAAAGGAGAACAATGACTTGTTGTTCACTGACAGTTTTATTAATTGGTTTAAACATTTTATTCATATACACACACATGACAAGACAGCAACATGCTTACAAAGGAGCACAACAATTTTAAAACTTTTAGTAAGTGCTCACATAATCATACCTATTGTTTTATGGCAGGATATGATCAACAAAATATAAAGACGAAACTTCTTGAATAACAGAATATTCATTTCATTTCAAATCAAGATCATTTTAGGGATTAATAAAAGAAATGAGAAATAATGAGTTTTATTAATTGACTTGAACGTCCTCTGAGGTCCAGTTGATCGTAACCTGCTATTTCAAACTTCTTGTTAAGAACTCTTTGCCCTGACATTTTTTTTAAATAACCTTGATCGAGAGACTTCATTTGGTGATTTTATTGCATTCACACAGATTTCATCATGCAATGAAGATTCATGACAGACAATCCAGGATATTCACAGGAGAGAAAAAACCAACTAAGGGTTACTTCTAATTGTTGCAGCAAACAAAACACTGCCAGTGGCACAACAACAGCAGCAGCAGTAGCAGCAGCAGCAACAACAGCATCAGCACCTACACAACAAGCTCAGGCAGACACCAAGCCCCCACCCACCCCAACAACCCCCGCACCACCAGGGACCCAGCCACCCGCCACTCCTGACATCAAGATGATACCACCAGAGACTCCCAAAGAGGAGAAGCTGTTCCCTGGATTTTCTGCAACTGCTGATGCTGCCGATAAGGTCAGTGTTTTTTTTTTTTAAATGCCTGCTTGATAAAAGAAAAAGTCCTGCACAGCGAAATGAAAACATTCAGTCAATATGTCAGGCAAAAGGATTAAAACTGAACAGACCGAAATCCCTTTTCGCCAAGACTAGTAAAGTCCTGAGCTGGCAGAAACCCTTCGACGGAGAGGACGTTTTCTCGGGAAAAACAAACAGGAACCTATTTTAGCATAAAACAGATTTATTTTTATTTTTGAGCATTATCAAAATTTAAAACCACATAATTATATATATTTGGATTCAGGAAAAAAATAAAGAATGCATTGAACCCACTGCATTGAACCCATTGAACTCATGTCTTTCATTGCAATTTCAATTTCAAGCAAAAACGTTTTAAGCAAATCAATTTACAGGCAAATCCAGCTAACTCACAAACGGTTAAGTCAAAAATTCGCTTAGCACACAAAGAAATTCTGGTCCGGAATTATCCCTCTTTATCTATGTGTACAAAGTACCCTGAGCTCGAAATGGGATTTCTCTTTCGTAAGTCGAAAGACGGATAGCACACAACAGAAAGTCAGTCCCAAAGACAAAATTTACTCTATATTTACTACAGCAACTCGAAACACGAAACTTGGCGTCTCACACTAGCGCATTGTGTAACCTTATTCCCTTCTTCTCTACACGGACGCCACACCGACTGGTCAGTCGGCACGCAATAAAGTATGAAGTGAAGTTAGGAGGGGGCGAGGAGTAAGGAGAGGCGAGTGGTACTCACAGTGTGTGTTCACGGGTGAACCACGTGGTTACTATACGGAAGCAGAAGAATTCAAATTGTGGGTTGCCTCTCATTCAGTCTTTGTTCAGTCTTGTGTGCTCTGTGTGTGCGGCCAGATCAAAGGCATTGGGTGGCCTTGTTTACAGACACGACCTTCTTCCCAGGGGTCAATGACCCAGTTTTTGCCATGAGAGGTGGTTCTCCTGTCATGGGGGTCAGTGACCGGTCAGTGACCGAGTTTCAGTAACAGAGTGGAAATCTGTGTGTGGGCCAGATCAAAGGCAGGGCAGTACCTAGTAACTGAAACATGCATTATCACAAGTTGTTTGACTGATACTCAAGCGGTCTCTTTGATTTTTTTCGTAGTTCACGGTACTATGACCAAGTCGAAATTTCGGATAGGACACAATAACAATTCGGTCCCTTCAATTTCGTCTTATCCGGATTTGCCTGCTTAATTTTTAAGCTTCCAAGCTGAAATGCAATCCCGTATTGAGGGCTGAGTCAAAGACTGTTTAACAAAACTTTCAATGTATTTGAGTGAAAATGTGGTCACCATTGTGCAGCCTCAACGTTTGCGAATGGGCAAAAATTAACACTTTCGTTGTGTGGTATTTGGAACCTGATATACATGTATCTTTTTCATTGTATCTTTTGCAGTTATCAAGCAGTCGGTTTGGTGTCTGCCCGCCTCAGTTCGGCACATACTCTGTTGGTGACTGCCGAGGACTTGTCAAGACACTGGTCTGTGGGGTAAAAACAATCACCTGGGGTGTGCTTACCTGTAAGGCCATTGGCACAGGTGAGACTTTTTTGTGCTTCTGTTCCTCTCTTCCTGGCCGAGTGTACATCTGGGGTGTTGTATGTGTAATTCATCAGCTTTTCTTGCTTGTTTGGTATTGCCGCAGATTGTAATCTTGTAGAACTTTACTTTTTACAAAACATGCAGCAAACATTAACAAGAAAAGAAAGAAAAGAAGACGGAAACATAAGAAACATACAAAAGAAAGAGAGAAAGAGCACAAGATGCTTAGGCTTAGAGAGGAGCTTCAGTGACACTGGTTTTAGGTTGTTGAACTAATTTATGATACAATTCTGTGATAAGGCAGGTTGCTTCAGATTTCATTGCAGCACATTATCAAAAAATTTCTCACAGCATGCATCTTGATTCTAGCTAAGAAAATGGTCTCATCAAAGGATTTCCTTTTGACAGCGGACCCCAACCTGGTGACCAACAAGCAGTTCCAGCCCAAGGAGACGCTGGTGTATTCCCGTCTAGTCAAGTACGCCATGCAGGCCCTCGACATCTACACAATCAACGTCGCCACCAATGGACAGACTTTTGTCAGGCCTGCAGCGTTAGTGTCCTTTATTTCGTTTTGTGTTTTTCTTTGCTGGTGAAGGTTGGTGGTGTCTGGTGAAGTGTGTGTGTGCATGCATGTCTGTGTGCATCTGCATGCAAGTAAGAAGCAGGGTGAGTGTGTGTGCATTTGGTTGCAAATAATGTTGAATGGGCAGGGCCTAGCATTGTAAGCCGTTCGGCGTACTTTACGCCCAAATAACATCTCCAGTACGCGGAACTCGATTTGGTGTACGCTGAAATGCAAAAACCTGTTATTCCCAAACGGTAAACCCAAACAGTCCCAGCTTTCGTTTTGTGCGCCGTTCGGTTCAATTCTCAATCGGTTTGACAGTTTGCTTGAGCACGCACTTCCTCTGGCATCGCGCGAGCATGCTTTGTGCCGGTGTTTTGTGGCTCTAGACTTGAAATAATGTCTCGAAGCGACATTGTTGAACGTGGTCAGCCATTCAGTGACAAAGAATCCAGGTATTCCTGGAAGTGGGAATGGCTGGATTTCGTTCCGAAGGCGGAAGGCAAGTCAGAAGAAGTAATGTGCCGATACGGACTATGGCTCCGAAAGGTTGCTATTTCTGGCAAAGCATACTGTCAGTTGTGCCGGAAAGAAATAGGTTACGCGAACAAGGGCTTCGCTGCTATCACAGGCCACTGTGAAACGCAGACTCACAGGAACAAACTGACGAACAGGTTAGCCAACTCTCATTTTCAACTTAAGCAAAGGAGGGACATGATTTATGCCTGAGACTGTGTATAGTTTTCAACAACTTTAAGACAAGGAGTGACATTGCTGACATTGAGTGACATTGTGTTTGTTTGAAGAAGGTAAGCACTTTTAAGCCAAATAACACAAGATTGTCAGTTTTCTTGTTTTCTGTCTGTGTTTTGCTTGTTGGTGAAGGCATAATTTAGTTGCTCAATCTTCTTTGGGGGGGTCATTTTAGGTAACAAATCTCCAACAAATCTACAAATTCGGGGGGCAACCAGCCCCTGGACCCCACTGGGGGCCTCCTGCGGCCCCCAGACCCCCGCCTTTGTAAGCTGAACTCACTTTTTCCAATGCTAGGCCCTGAATGGGAGAAGGAGTCATTTTGGCCCAAAGGCGTTTTTTTTCTCTCAGCAGAACTGTTTAGCTGCATTCACAATAGTCAAACCATTTACACTACAGTGGAACTTTCCTATTGAGACCCCTGATTTAAGACTTCCTCCGTCTTTAGACCTTTTCTGTTAATAACCTGTGTAAATTGACCTCCATTTTAAGACTCCCTCCGGTTTTAGACCTGTTTTTGTTGTTGTACGTCATAAGTATTTAACAAAGCACTGTATCGACATCTTTACATCTCCCACCAATTTTCGATTTAACAGTTTCCTTCGCATCAATCTCAAACTTTGCAGGGACAAAAAGAGAGGTCTGATTGGGGATGAAAAATGTGTTCTGACGATATTTACTTCAGTGGTGAGTGTTCAGAAACCAAATCCCTCCTCTTCCCCCTCTTTGACTTTAAACCCATCTGTACTGTGTTTGATTGCGAGCACCATTTTTGACAGTTGGCATGCTTGTTCCTAGGGTGCAAAGCGTCAGGACTAAAGAGGAAAAGGAGGTCCTGGAACACTTTGCTGGAGTTGTGAGTTGTTTTTTCTCACTTTGTTGTTGTTCTTACATTCTCTTCTGCCTGTTCTTTTTGTTTTGTCATCTGTCTGCTTCTTGAACTGTGTGTGTGTTTCTGTGTCAGTGTATATAAACCATTTTCCTGCGATTCATTTTGATTGTTACAGGTAAATGTCATTAATTTTTAAGTGTTTCATGCCAGCTTCCTTTTATAGGTTTTTGGGTTTGAGTAGCATCTTATGATTTCTTTGTATTCTTAACACTCACTATAACCCAGTGTTTATGGTTTTCTTCACCATTTTACCAAATCTTCTGTTACTAATGTGGTGTAACAGCATTATTACACCCCCGGTATAGGGGTGTGTATAGGTTTCGCTCGATGTGTTTGTTTGTTTGTTTGTTTGTTTGTGTTCGCATATAGATCTCAAGAATGAACGGACCGATCGTCACCAAACTTGGTGAACAGGTTCTATACATTCCTGAGACGGTCCTTACAAAAATTGGGACCAGTCAAACACACGGTTAGGGAGTTATTGGTGGATTAAAATTATACAAGGACTTATAGAGGAACATCTTAATGGTCAAAGGGAAATAACCATTCTCACTCAGTCACTGCCACCAACTGAGAAGGTTATTTCCCTTTGACGGGGGTGTTTTTCCTACCTCGTAGGAATTTCTTGTTTATTTTAATTTCTCAGTTTCTTAACGTACATAGATATTGTTGCTTTTTGCAGCTTATGTTTTATCTTAAAAACTGATTGTAATAGTTATTTTATATATATATATGTTATCTAACTGATTCTAGATGATGTTGACTATGTGTGGAAATGTGCACGTTCTTGTTCAGGCCTGAAAGTGGCGAGTGTTTTAGAAATATGTACCTGGCGAGTAGAAATTTTCATCTATATTCGAGTAAAGTTTGCTGAAACAAATTCGAACCTCCGAACAACATTATATTGCGGCCGAAGTGACTCGTGCATTTTCAGATCTTCATTTTTACCTTTTACAATGTGCGTGCTTTCGAAACATTCCTTTGATCGAACATTTAGCGATGAAGCAGACGAAGACTGGCGAATCGGACAGCGGAAAATTACCGAAGAAAGCTAAGTCTTCAACAACAAGTCAGCGAACCTTTGTTCTAAATTGGAAGAAGGAATTTTCATGGCTTTTGTACGACGAAAGCACAAACAAGATGGCGTATGCAGTTTGCTTGCAATCTGCATCTATCGCTGGTAAATCTGACTTTGTAACAGGCACAGACAATTCTAAAAAGGAAACACTGCAATATCACAGCAACAGCAAGAAGCAGATAGAATCAGCAAGTGATGCTCAACTTTCACGACAAGGAAAACAAGTCGGTGGTCAGGCCTCAATTCAGTCAGCGTTCAAAAAGCAAGAAGTAAACAAAGACCAAACCGACAGCATCGATCTTCAGCTCAAATTGAACACGGCTTATCTTTTGGCAGTGAAAAACATATCAGAATAGATGCATACCGCTGGCGTGTACAATGATCAAATGCTAGCTTCAAAATTAGTTAAGAGTCATCTTGTTGGTTTTGCGAGTAACATTTTCTATTTGGCTAGTAAATTTTTGAGAAGCACTCGCCAAAGGCTAGTGCACCAGTCTCTGGACTTTCAGCGCTGTTGTTAGATAAAGTTTTCACTTCTGCATTTCTTCATTTGCTAGGCTATATGAAGAATGAAAAGCTTGCGTGCTTAACACTTTTTACCCCACCTATATTGACTCCCGCAGTGGGGCACTGCGGTTATGAAATTAAAGGCCCCTCCTGTTTTTGGAACCGCAGGAGCTTTCTAGTTTGCTGTTAGGTAGATTTTTGGTTCCTCTTTCCTGTCATGCTCTCTTTTTCTTCATGAATTCTTTTCTTTTTTCTGCCTTCTTGCTCATTCACCTGTATTTTTTCCAAAAATCCCTTCTCTTGCCGCTTGTCTCGCGATTCATGTATAGTTTAATCTGTTAGTGTTCTGATGTAAGTCCAGCAGTAGATAGGTTAAGCCTATTTTAACATACTGGAAACTGGTAATCTTCCAGTAGGTATTAATTTAGTTTTACTAAAGCCTGCTGGGACACAAGTAATGGGTTAGTGCATTTGTAAACAGGAATCGCTTGACAAGTGGCCCCCTTCATCCCCCCCTTCCTCGTCCTGATATGGCTCTGCGTAGTCGGCTGGACGTTAAGCAACAAATAAACAAACAAACAAACCTATATTGACCAAGTTTTTTTTAGCCGAGACCAGCTGTGCTGCAGCAGGTCACTCAGAATTGTAGTAACTGTGTAGAAACTGTGTATCAACATGATGGAATGCAGGCGTTAGATCGACGTTACAGGAAGCGACTGAAGTGACTGTGTGTACGAATATATCCGTACCAGGTCAGATGGAGCCATATGAGTGGGTACGGATATATCAATACCTGGGAGACAATGAGTTAACCCAACTAAGTGAAATACACTGGACAAGTTAACATTCATAATGTTTAAATTGGTTTGATGCAGGCGTACTCTTCCACCGGTTCCAAAGATTATAGTCCAAAGTTCCATTGATTTGTAGCATTGTTTGTATTTATATTTTTGTTCACAGTTTACCATGATGAGTCCAGTCACATTTCGTGAGATCTTTTCTACAAATATCGAGGTGAGTCATTGAAATTATGGCAGATATTCATTGTTTTCACAAGAAGATGCATATACATTGCTTTTTATTAACCGTTAACTTGGTAGTTTTGATTTGGGAGGAAGATGTTATAGTTTGTAGAGAGGAAGAAAAAATCCTAATTTCTGTACTATCATTTAAATAACTCACATGTGTTTCTTTGCTTTGGAAAGATTATGTAACCACTGTGTTTGTGAATGTATTTATTGAAGAAAAGAGATTTGTAAAAAAACAATTGTTTTAAAAGCAAAAGGGAGAGGATTGTTTCATATGAGGCAGAAATTCTTCAATGAGATAACTTACATACGCATACAGATCAGCGTTTACACGATGATTCTTGTTTCAGTACGTGGTTGAACGCATCAACCAGAACTATGCACTGCAGATTGTGGCGAACGCATTTCTGGCCAACCTGTCCACATCCTCCACTTTTGCCACCATCCTCATCAACTTTCTGCTGGGACGCATGGAGGAGATGGGATGTGAGTGTCTTGCTTTTTTTAGACTGTGTGTGTTTGTGGGTGTGTGTGTATGTGTGGAGGAGATGGGATGTGAGTGTCTTGCTTTTACACTATGTGGGTGTGTGTGTGTGTATGTATGTATGTATGTGTGGAGGAGATGGGGTGTGAGTGTCTTGCTTTTACACTATGTGGGTGGGTGTGTGTGAGTGTGTGTGTGTGTGTGTGTGTGTGTGTGTGTGTGTGTGTGTGGATATGGGGTGTGAGTGTCTTGCTTCTGTTACACTGTGTGTGGGTGTGTGTGTGTGGGGGTGTATGCATGTATGTGTGGAGGAGATGGGGTGTGAGTGTCTTGCTTCTTTTACACTGTGTGGGTGGGTGTGTGTGGGTGGAGGAGATGGGATGTGAGTGTCTTGCTTCTTTTACACTGTGTGTGGGTGTGTGTTTGTGGGTGTGTGTGTGTTTGTGTGGAGGAGATGGGATGTGAGTGTCTTGCTTCTTTTACACTGTGTGTGGGTGTTTGTTTGTGGGTGTGTGTGTGTATGTATGTATGTGTGGAGGAGATGGGGTGTGAGTGTCTTGCTTCTTTTACACTGTGTGGGTGGGTGTGTGTGGGTGGAGGAGATGGGATGTGAGTGTCTTGCTTCTTTTACACTGTGTGGGTGTGTGTGTGTTTGTGTGGAGGAGATGGGATGTGAGTGTCTTGCTTCTTTTACACTCTCCGTGTTTGTGTTTATATGTGTGTGTGTGTGTTTTATGTGTGTGTGCTTTATGTGCATGTGTGTAGGTGTGTATGTGACATTTGCTTGATTTTGCCGAAGAACAATCCTTTTGTCTCTTAGGCAGAATTCTTATTGAGTCTGCTTGCTCACAAAAGTATTGTGATTTTATTGTTTTTGTGACAAATACTCCATTTGTGACCCTCCACCACGGAATGAGTCGCATGTCACCTTTGCATGATTTTCATATTTTTACATTTTCCTAAAGAGTTTTTTATGCTCTATCCAGTGGTGAAAACCGTTTTAGAAAAGAGCGAAAACTGTTTGAGTTATAAGCCTGTGACTAAGGTGACCCTCACACTGTTACCAGACACTCCCCGGACTTATATTAAGCCTTGCGCAGAACCGCGCGAGGTGACATGCGACTCATTTTGTGGTGGAGGGTCACATTTGTAATCAGTTTGATGGTCTGAAGCAGTAAGTCTTCTAAGAAACTCAATAGTGTGACAGCGCTATTGTACAGCTGATCTGGAGCAATCAAACTTTCGTTGCAGTTAGTGAGTGTTTTCGCAGACATACGTAGTTTTGAGTTTATCGCACAGTATTCATTATTCATTCTCATATCTCTTGCCATTGTTTGATTGTCTGCTGTGTTGAAGAGACAGCACATGTTTATCTTATGCTTGTATTTTCAGCGAACATGGACCGCTCCAATCTCTACCTCAAGATGCACAAACTGGTTTTTGGCTCTGTCTCCCTCTTTGCTGCTGAAAATGAACAGATGTTGAAGGTGGGTTGAAACTGATACTAGAAATGACACTTGCAGCACAGAAAAAATTTACTCATTTTGCTTTGGAGTTCAATTTTCTCTGCCTATTTCGGTATTCAACCTTCATTGTTTTGTAGAATTAATTTGTGAAATAGTGATCTAGAAACAGGCTCAACATTTTCAGCCAGAAGAGTGAATAATTTTGTGGTATATTTGATCCCTCTGCTTAAAGTTGTATTTTATTTATTTGAACATTGTTAACCTTTAGCTCGCCAGCGGCGATTTTCGTCGCCCAGCCATTTCTCCCCCTTTGCCAGCCAGCGGCGATTAGCGTCGCCAGCACAAGGCTTGTTCGTATGACCAACTTCTCGTTCATATTTGCATACGAGAATAACGGTATTTTTAACGGCACTTGAGCCAAAGCGAGGCTCACTTCCTTCCGTTATCTCGTTGTGTCGTCTGCACTGCATTTGAGTCGGTTTCGTTGAAGTTTTCTGCTTTTGTTTTTGCATCGATAAGGTACTTTAGCGCTTCGACAAGCAAGATGGAGGATGATGAGTTTGAAACTTTCTTTTGAATTGTTTCTTGACAACAAATCGTATGCTGAATTGGAACGAATTACCGAGGAAGATCTTCGCAATGAACTGTGTAATGACAGTTGGTCAAGTGACAGTGACGGTTACAAAACGGAATTTACGAAAGTGCAGATGGATACAAACAGTGGCTGGTCCAGTTTAGTGAAATGACAGGACCAGCAAACATTACCGATAATCTGACTGCGTAGCAAATGCTTGACTTGCTTGTCGAAGAGACACTGCGTAGAAACTGACTCAAATTCAGCGCAAAGCAAGCCAGTGACAAGACGTAAAAAGTGTGCGTGTTCGGAAATGGCGACCTGTGGATCTAGTGGAGATCAAAGCTTTTCTCTGCTTGTTGTTGCTAACCGAACTATTAAAAAAATCGTCCCATGACATGCACTGGTCCACAAATATATTTATTTAGATACCAGGATCAGGAAGTTGGATGGTCAACATGATTACCTGATCAAAGGAGTTTCACCAGACATAGACTGGTTAGTTTCACAAAATTCCACAGACTAGCCAACACAACCCCTTTTCATTTTGTATTTATATTTATGCTAAGAAAATAAATGATGCATGCAAACAAAAATATGTTAATGTTAAATATAACCCCATCACAACCACAACGTTTCATGCTTATTAGTGCATTTTCAAAGAAGTTGTAAGTGTTGAAAGTTAGTGGGTGTTATTCTTACGCTAGGTAAGCAAAATAATGTGGCTACAGGGGAAGTAATGCTGGCTGGAATCTGGAGTGCTAAAGGTTAACAAGCTCTCACCAGTAGCAGACTGCACACCTTTTTCTGTCACGCCAGAACTCAGAGGTTAGGTGTCTTGAGTGAAGGGAAAACAAAAAGGATGTTGCTTTGTTTTTAGCCCCATTTGCACAAGCTGGTGAACCGCTCCATGGAGCTGGCCCTCAGCGCCAAAGAGCCGTACAATTACTTCCTGTTGCTGCGGGGCCTCTTCCGGTCCATCGGTGGGGGCAGCCATGATCTGCTGTATCAGGAGTTCCTTCCCTTGCTGCCCACACTTCTGCAAGGTGAGAGTGACAAAAGGGGTGGTTTTTGTGTGTGCTTTTGTGATGCTGCATGTCTGCACATATTATATGCATACATGTGTGAACATCCATCCAGGCACGTCACAAGACACCATTGGAAGTTCAACAGTACAGTTTATTTAGGATGCAGAAAACTCCGGACGAAAAGGATAACCGGAAAACCCTCAATAAAAAACCTGTAACATAATACAGCGCAAATAAGTAATGACAGCAAGTAACCATCATTATAGTTATACAAAAGATTATTCTTGTTGGAAGAATACACAAAGAAAGTGTCAAACAATGAATGCAAAAACAATAGCTTGTAGTCTTATCAGAATACACTCAAAAAATGGATCATCAATGGTGATGACTAACACATCACCAGTGAAATTACACAACTGCATGAAAAATGCAATCAAGTACTGCATAAAAAACGGTTTAATAACAGATCTAAGTTCAGAGGCATGTAACTCAATAATAAAGTAAACATGTTACAATCAAAGTGCACATCATACTAAACGTCAGACTGAAACACACCTCAAGGCAAATTGTGCAACACCAGCCTCGTCAGGTATGCCCTCAGCCACATGACAGCATTTGTAGTACAACAGTACAGCTGAAAATATACATTGTAATGTCATAAAACATACTACATTGCTAGACAGCAAGCAATCCTTAACTATTCTTTCATGTAACCAACTCTTAAAGTTGAAGCAAAACGAACAAACACAAGAAAATAACCTAAGTTCAAAACCAAGGAAAAACTTCCAATAAAATAATATCAATCATCAGAAAACTACAAGTTACACAAGAATAGCACACCACATATGACTAAGTGCCAAAAGGTGCTCACAGAACAGAAGACGACTTTGTTTTACAATAAAAATGTTTCTAAAAACGTGTGTCTGCTGAAAATTGGTGTGTGTGTGGATGAATGTGCGAAGAGATAGTGGACATAATTTCGTGTGTCTGACTTAAACGGTTTTGAAGTTATCTTTGTTTAAAGTCAAAAATAACGCCAAAACCGGCCATCTGAAAAAGGACATCGTGATACCTCGTGTTTTGAATATGCCACAGAAAAATAACAAGAAGCACAAATGAATTGCATTTAGTTTGATTGAATGCCTGAAACATCGCTTTACAGACGAGACCAAACGTCAAATCTAAATCTCGAGAGAATTTTTTTTTTTCGATAACCGAATTTTAAGGTGTCGCACGCAAGATGTGTCGTCATCACGGCATACATTTTTCAATCGCAGATATTTACTAAATTTCTTTTTCAAAAACTCTGGAATTGATGTCGACACGTCAAGCGATAACGGTGTATCAAACTGCTGTCTTTCAAGTAATCCAGCAAAGACTGCAGAACTTTTGAACAGCATTTTTGAAAACGATTTGAAAATTTCGTCATATCTTGCGTGC
The DNA here is from genome assembly GCF_037325665.1 of Littorina saxatilis. Classification (NCBI taxonomy): domain Eukaryota; kingdom Metazoa; phylum Mollusca; class Gastropoda; order Littorinimorpha; family Littorinidae; genus Littorina; species Littorina saxatilis. The sequence continues at coordinate 26,797,812 of NC_090256.1, forward strand.
GACAAAATGTTCGGTAATTAACGGTTATTTTCTTTTAAAAACAAAATTTACATGTACAAAGATCTACTTCATCTACAGAACCACGTGACACATTCTGTGTTCAAAATTTGTGAAGAAATCACGAACCACGAATGCGCTATCAAGTGTTGAAATTATGTCGTCAACATCTTTTCAGATCTTGCGTGCGACACCATCTTGCGTTCAACATAAAATGTCACTACCTTATCGAGTTTAATGGGTAAAACTAACTATTTGTTGTCTTAGTTTAATCTTCTTAATTAAAAGCGTAATAAAACCGAACTTCCAAGATGAATTTTAATTGAGATTAGCGAAAGAGCGGGCACGCAAGTCGACCTTAAAGTAAAAGAATGATAACACGAGCGTTTGTCGTGTTGTCTTGCGTGCAACACATTGTCCAAAAAGGAAAATGTATATTTTTCTCAGACGTTTTTTAAGTTGAAACCTTGAAACTTCACACACATTTGGGGTTTAATCGCCCCCATGCATGGTAAAAGTCTTGTTGACCCTTGTCAGATTTCAAGGTCACGGCTGGGTCACATGTGGTTCAGAAAACGGATGAAACATATTTTTTCAGAGATTTTTGAAGCTAGAACCTTCAAACTTCAAACAACGCTTTTGCTTAATGATTGTTCAACATGGAGAATTCAAGGTTGATCCTTGAGAAATGTGAAGGTCATAGCAGGGTCTCGCGTGGGTAAAAAAAAAGGAAATTGTATTGAACTTCAATTTATATAAAACCAAAGTCTGGTTGATCTGTTTTAAGATTTAAGGTCAAATCTGTTATTTAAGGTCAAATCAAATAGAAATTTGTTGATGCTTAAATCTTTGAAACTTCCAACAGGTTTGAGGTTTGACAACTTCTGGACTTTGAAATCTGGTATGGTTGATCCTGGTAATATTAATTAGTCAAAACATCAAGATCAACAATTATAAAATAAGCACTTTCACCAATGTCAAGTGAGCAATAGCAGCAAACGTGAGTCTTATAAAGATTATCACTTTTTGTGTGACCTCAACTTGACCCCTCTGAATGCTCTCAATCATGGAAATTGACCACACTTTGATTATAACCAAACAACATCAAAACTTTGGAATGTGTGAAGTTTCAAAGGTGTTGCTTAAAAGGCGTTCGTGAAAATGACAATTGTATGTGTCTGACTTCAATGCGACCCCGCTGCGACCTTGACGTTTGATTTTATCAACCAGACTTTCATCATGTGTGAATGACTTCAAACACTATAAAACTAGTTGAAGAAATTGACAATTTTTCAAAGTTTAAGCCAGATGGCACTGCTGTGACCTTGAAATTTGACAAACATTAACCAGGCGGTCACCTTTTTTAGAAAATATCCTTAAAGGATCTTTAACCTTACTGTGACCTTGGAATTTGATGAGGTTTAATTTAACTTGCGTAGTGTGCCAAGTTTCAAGGCCCTAGCTTCAAAAACATATGAGAAAACCTCATTGAAAAATGTATATGTTTGACCTCAACGCGACCCTGCTGTGACCTTGACTTTTTCAACCAGACTTTAATCGTGTGTGAACATTATACACTAGAACTGTGTGTATTTTCAAAGCTCGTGCTATAAACGCGCTGAATAAATTGAAAATATTCCACATTTGGACCAGATGTGACCCCGCTGTGACCTTGAACTTTGACAAAGATTAACCAGCAGGTCACTTTTAATGAGGTTTTATAAAAATGCTGAAAGTATGTGAAGTATGTAAAGTCTAACTGATCTAGTATTAAAACATGTAAGACGTGACAACGACAATATTCCAGTTTGCAAAGGAAATTTAACCTCGCTGTGACCTTGAAATTCAATGTTGTTTAATGTGATGTGCACCATACCTGGAGGTCATTATACTTTGGTTGTGTGCCAAGTTTCAAAGCCCTAGCTTTAAAAACGTGCGAGATAACCTTAATGCTATGATTCAGTGCCGTTTTGAATGATATAACGAACAAAATTATCGTTATTTGTAAAATCATTTGGGTAAATTTATCTTTTCTTTTCGTAATTGGGTTCCAGCATCTGTTGTCTTAACAAAAATCACAATATCAGTCGTGTTTGTCAACTTTTATTTTTTAGCCCCTTTGTCAGCTTTTCGTGCGCACCTTTTGGCACTTAGTCATATGTGCATTGCACTCAAATGTAGGAGAAACCACACAAGGAAAAGTGACAAAGATTGAATAGAAACATATGTTCTGAATCTGTTGTTGTCTGCTTTGTTTACACCGGAAACACTCCTACAACCTTGACCCGGCAATGCTATATCCGGTCTACTTATGATTCTAAAAATAGACACAGCTCTATGGCGGGAAATCTTCCTCTTCCAGACAGCCATAGAATTCTCAGTAAAACTGGAAAATTCACCACATAATTTGCCAAACAATACAATCATTCTAAAGGAAATGTTTCTGTTCATACTAGGAATAAAAGAAGAACATAGTTTGTGAACAAAATAACTTTTTCCACTTTCTGTTGTCTGGAAACTACCTAGCATGCAGACCTTCCAGAAAACCAAGACAAATACATTATAAAATCCTAAAAACACAGTCCTAAAACAACAATTTCATACATAAATACAAGAATGAATAAAAGCACACAAACATACCTTAAGTTCTGTCAAAGCAGGCATATGGAAAAAGTCATGATCATCATCACTAAAACCATGCTCCTCTCTTGGAGTCAAAGGGAAAAGTGGCAGAAAATGGGGGGAACAGTTCCAGAATTGCAGGATAAGCAGTCGTATCCTGTAGCCAGACGAAACTAGTTCTTTGCACTCAACTACTTTTAGTGCCTCAAAATACTCTAAATATTCATTACTAACATAGAAGATTCCAAAATACTAAACTTTAAATGTTTAATACAAAAATTGCATTAATGATTAGAAATGTTGTATCCCTACACAAGACAGACGTTTTCAGTGGCAGGGGAAGACAAGCACACTGGTCACACCAGAGCAGAGTCCTCCTCATCCACCCTAAAAACAAGCCTCTCCCTCCTTCTGTTCCTTCTTCTATCTCTGTAGGCAACTCTGACATCAAACTCTCATCCTCTGCCAGAAACCTTGGAGTGACCTTCACAGACACCCTCTCCATGGACAAGCACATCACGAACATCTGTAGATCTGCATACACTGAGATCAGAAAAATCAGCAGCATTAGACATCTTCTTTCCTTTGACGCCACCAACACTCTTGTCTGCTCTCTCATTCTCTCCAAATTTGACTACTGCAACGCTCTACTCACAGGCATTCCCCAGCACCTCACAGACAAACTTCAGAAAGTCCAAAACACAGCAGCTACACTCATCTTCAGGGCAAAGAAACACGACCACACACAACCACTTATGCAACAACTCCACTGGCTTCCTATATCTTCCCGCATCATACACAAAACCGCCAACATCTGCTTCAACTCTTTCACTGATCCTCACTTTCCTGTCTATCTTTCTGAACTCTTGCATCCTTACACTCCATCCAGACAGCTTCGCTCATCCACTGACAGCAGAATACTTTCCACCCCACGCACCAAAACCAAAACCACTGGCGACCGTTCTTTCTCCTTTTCCGCTCCCACTCTCTGGAATCAACTTCCCCACCCCATCCGTCACTGTAAATCCTCTTCCACTTTCAAAAAGTCCCTTAAAACCCACCTTTTCAAGTCTGCTTACAATACCTGAAGCACACGCCTGCCTCGTGATATGTTTTTATCTGCCAGCATTCCAATAAACTCACTAGTTAAATATTTTTATTGGGTAGTCTCACATTAGTAACACTATAATATGTACTACTGTTGTTTGTAAAATATGTTTTAAACGCTTATTTAATTTTTTTTAATTTAATTTTTTTTTATTTTTTTTTATTTTTTTTTATTTTTTTACGTATTTAAATATTTGTTGAATTTATTGTGTGTGTGTGTGTGTGTGTGTGTGTGTGTGTGTGTGTGTGTTTGTGTGTGTGTGTGTGTGTGTGTAAGTGTGTGTGTGTGTAAGTGTGTATGTCTGCTTGTGTGAGGTTGGGTGTGTGTTAAAATGTGTTGTGCAATATGGCATGAAAATCTTTTTAGATTTGTTGTTAAAAATTACAGCTTTGTATACCATGTTTATTATTTTTTACGAAGTAATGATAGTTAAATAGTCTTTTATGTTTTTTATTTGATCGACCTTTTTAGGATTATGGAGTTTTATGCACTGCCTTTTATAGTTAACTAAATTTTTGTATTCGAAATAGTCCACTGTAGTCGGTGTAGGCCTTAAGCTTTTTTTTTAATTGTTTGTCCAGTATTTAATTTAATTCTCTATTTTTGTATGAACTCAAATGTTTAGTGTTTTTAGTATTGTCTTGTTAGGCTAAGTTCTATTTAATCAGAGTATGTTTGCGTGTGCTTATACCTAGTGATATTGTAAAGCGCATAGTGCTTTTAGTTATGCGCTATAGAAATCTCCTTAATAAATAAATAAATAAATAAACACAGAGATATAGACTAAGGAGTAGTGCAGGGGAGATAATCACAATTTTGACTAAACGGACTCTCTTTACAAAGTGACTGCACCAACTGGAATAAATGAAAATACATTTCAAGATTCAAACAGTGTTATGTACACATGTAAATGTGAACCTCTTACACATGTAATCTTTCCGTGGTGGTGTGTGGATTCTTTTCTTGCTGAATTACTTATCAGCAGATAAGGATTCGTAGTATACGATTTTCTTGAAACCTTTGCTCTCCATTGCATCAGCCCAGACTCGTAGTTTTTTTTCCAGACTATTCATGACACGCAGACAAAAACAATTCATCACATTAATCACATGTTTTGCTCATTGATTCCATGACAGTGTTTGAACACCTCAGATTTGCAGCCTATAAGATTTATTAAAAAAAATCTACTCTTGTTTCTTTCCATGCACATAGGTCTGAACCTTTGCTCTCTATTGCATCCGACCGTCCAGACTCTACTTTGTGTCCAGACTATTCACGTTGCGCAGACATGAGCTATTGATCTCAATCTTTTCTGGTTGATTCCATGACAGTGTTTGCCTATTATGGTCCGCTGGACCCGAAAAGCAAAAGCTAACTAACTAACTATGACAGTGTTTGACCAGCTTGGATCTCCAGCACACAAGATTTATACACAAAAATTCAATTCAAATCATTCAGTTTCTGTCCATGCACAAATAGGTCTGAACAGTCTTCAGAGCGGCCTGCACCGCCAGTACATGAAAGACCTGTTTGTGGAGCTGTGCCTGACGGTGCCAGTGAGACTCAGCTCCCTCCTGCCCTACCTGCCGCTCCTCATGGACCCTCTGGTGTCCGCCCTCAACGGCTCACAGACTCTCGTCAGCCAGGTGACATTTTTTTGTTTTTGTTTGTTTGTGCTTAGCTGTCTTTTTGTGTGTGAAATCTGTCATTGAATAGGCCGCTTATAGTTGATTTCTTTGGCGAATAAGAACAATAGCAAAAATGATGGTCAAGAAAAGGTTTGGTAGACTGTGTGTGTGTGTGAGGGGGGGGGGTGTGTTCAGTTATTTGAATGGAGGCAAAAGGTTGTAAGGTACACACTTTGTTTTGCGACTGATGGATCTTTTGTGAAAATGATAGTTCTTTAAAAATGTCTTGTTGATTGTCATATTTGCTGTTTTTTTGGTTGTTGCTGAAATGATGATGAGTGATTAGATGTGCTTGTTGTTGAAATGATGATGAGTGATTAGATGTGCTTGTTGTTGAAATGATGATTAGTGGTTAGATGTGGTTGTTGCTGAAATGATGATTTGTGATTAGATGTGCTTTTTGTTGAAATGATGATTAGTGATTAGATGTGGTTTTTGCTGAAATGATGATTAGTGATTAGATGTGCTTGTTGTTGAAATGATGATTAGTGATTAGATGTGGTTGTTGCTGAAATGATGATTAGTGGTTAGATGTGGTTGTTGCTGAAATGATGATTGGTGATTAGATGTGGTTGTTGTTGACAGGGTCTGAGAACACTGGAGCTGTGTGTGGACAACCTTCAACCTGACTTTCTCTATGATCACATTCAGCCTGTCAGGGCTGAGCTCATGCAGGTACCCTGTCACTTTGTCTCTTGCTATCTTTGCTTCAAAGTGAATCTTTTCTTGTTTTGGTTAACAGAGTGTCTGCAAAGGAGGCATTTCAGCATCCTTTTAGGGTGAAATTCCAGAAGCATCTTTGTCAGAGTGATTAAGTGTTCTTTGAATATTTCAGAATTAAAATCTGCGGTGTCAGTTTAGTTTTTGCTATTTTGTCATTCTTCATTTCAAAGCATATCTTGTTTGCATTTCTTCCCTCAAGGTCATTTATTGAACGTTGCCCTTGATGTCTCCAAAAAAAAAGAAGTACTGTATTTTATTTTCATTTTTCAGGCACTGTGGCGCACACTGAGAAACAACAACGAGCACATTGCACAGGTGGCCTTCAGAGTGCTGGGCAAGTTCGGAGGAGGCAACCGAAAAATGCTGAGAGAACCACAGAGGGTAAGAGCCGCATTGGCTTTGCCTTGAATGTTACTGTTGGTTTGTGTTATCACTTGACTTGGCTTGACTTGGCTTGGCTTGACTTGACTTGTTTTGACTTGGCTTGGCTTGACTTGACTTGACTTGACCTTACTTACTTGACCTTACTTACTTGACCTTACTTACTTGACCTTACTTACTTGACTTGACTTGGCTTGGCTTGACTTGACCTTACTTACTTGACCTTACTTACTTGACTTGACCTTACTTGACTTGACCTTACTTGACCTGACAACTTGACTTGACTTACACCCGCAGGCTTAATTAATCTTTTTTCCCATCCATTGCAGTGAAAGTGCTATGTTCAATGTTGATACATTTCCTGGACTCTGATGGGAAGTGGCTCTCTTTTGTTTCATAACCCTTGTACTCACTCTCTTCATTCACTTCTTTGTGCTGGAGTAAATACACAAATTTATTTTAACATTTATGCATTTGCATTCCCTTTACCTGTTGTTTTATAGTATTCATTCTTTACCCTTTCCAGCTGAACTTCAATGACAGGGAGACAGTGGGTCCCTGCATCAACGTCTACTTCCAGGACTGCAAGCAAAACGTTTCACTTCCTGTTGAAAAGGTAAGTTCAGCAATAAACATTCTCTCTGTATTTATCATGTAATCTTATTAATTTTAAGAACCATAAGTACCCCGAGTTAACCCTATTTTGGGGTGACAATTTGTGAAGCCAACAGTAACACAAACACAATCATTTATGTTCCTCCCCAAAAAACTCTTTTGGTCTTTCGAGAGGACCGAGAAAAGTTTTTTTTCTTCTGCGTTCATGATGTTCCCACATACATTTGTTGTTTTTGCACATGTGGGATTTTACATGTATGACCCTTTTTACCCTGCCATTCAGGCAGCCATACTCTGATTTCGGGGGGAAAAATGGATTCTGCTACACATGTTAAATTTCTAAGTATGTTTTTATTATTTTTATTATTTGTTTGTTTCACTAAGGCCATCGACAGCGCCCTGACAGCGCTGAAGAGCAACTCCACGGATGCCTACTACCGCCGCCAGGCCTGGGAGCTGATTCGCTGTTTCCTGGTGTCCGTCATGAACTTGGAGGATGACAAGGCCATCATGCAGCGTCTCTACACGCACCCCTCCTTCGCCGACAAAGAGATCCTGCCTCCCACAATGCCTGGCGGTGGCAAGTCGCAGCTGTACGTCAACCCTGACGCTCACTCTCGGAAAGTGCATGAGCAGGCACTCACTGGCATGTTTGGTGAGGAATTGATCGTGGTTTTTGACTCACATGCGAAGCAAAAGTGAGTCTATGTACTCACCCGAGTCGTCCGTCCGTCCGTCCGTCCGTCCGGAAAACTTTAACGTTGGATATTTCTTGGACACTATTCAGTCTATCAGTACCAAATTTGGCAAGATGGTGTATGATGACAAGGCCCCAAAAAACATACATAGCATCTTGACCTTGCTTCAAGGTCAAGGTCGCAGGGGCCATAAATGTTGCCTAAAAAACAGCTATTTTTCACATTTTTCACATTTTCTCTGAAGTTTTTGAGATTCAATACCTCACCTATATATGATATATAGGGCAAAGGAAGCCCCATCTTTTGATACCAGTTTGGTTTACCTTGCTTCAAGGTCAAGGTCACAGGAGCTCTTCAAAGTTGGATTGTATACATATTTTGAAGTGACCTTGACCCTGAACTATGGAAGATAACTGTTTCAAACTTAAAAATTATGTGGGGCACATGTTATGCTTTCATCATGAGACACATTTGGTCACATATGATCAAGGTCAAGGTCACTTTGACCCTTATGAAATGTGACCAAAATAAGGTAGTGAACCACTAAAAGTGACCATATCTCATGGTAGAAAGAGCCAATAAGCACCATTGTACTTCCTATGTCTTGAATTAACAGCTTTGTGTTGCATGACCTTGGATGACCTTGACCTTGGGTCAAGGTCACATATATTTTGGTAGGAAAAATGTGTAAAGCATGTGAGTCATATGGGCTTTGCCCTTCTTGTTGTTGTTGTTGGTGGTGGTTTGCGTATTTATTTTTGTGTGTTTTCAAGGTTGTATTGCTTCTGAGTTGATTAACTTCTTTCCATTTATTTTAGAGACTTGCAGATGTCTTCATGCACATTAAGGCATGCAAGTAAACACCCAGATGCGGACACACACTTGTGGACACACACACACACACATACATTCACTCTCTCTCTCTCTCTCTTTCTCTCTCCATCTACCACTCTCCCTCTCTCTAACTCTGAATCTCCCTCCCTCTCTCTCTCTCTCTCTCTCTCTCTCTCTCTCTCTCTCTCTCTCTCTCTCTCTCTCTCTCTCTCTCTCTCTCTCTCTCTCTCTCTCTCTCATTTTATGAATAACCACATATGTATGCTCTTCATGCCTCATCTTCATCATCATCATCATTATCATCATCATCATCATCGTCGTCATCATCATCATCGTCATCTTTATTATCACGTGCTTAAGTCTTCCGACCTCCTTTTGTTGGTTAACTTTTTAACTTTTTAATTTTTAATTTTTTAATTATATATATAATTGTGTGTCGATGCGTCCCAAGGACAGATTGTAAGAAAAGGCGTAGCCTTAAATCTTAATCCTTGTTAAATAAAGTTCAATTAAAAAAAAGAAAATTCTCTCTCTCTCTCTCTCTCTCTCTCTCTCTCTCTCTCTCTCTCTCTCTCTCTCTCTCTCTCTCTCTCTCTCTCTCTCTCTCTCTCTCTCTCTCTCTCTCTCTCTCTCTCTCTCTCTCTCTAACACACAGGCGCACACACTTACACACATGCACAGTTTCACAGTTTTATACTGAAATGGCAGTCATCACATTGTTCTCACGAGAACAAATCAACAGAATAGTATTCTCACCGAACGTCTGTGCTGTGCAGTTGCTGCTGCCATCAAGGAGCTTCACAACAGCGCGGTCACCTTTCTGGCAGGGATGGTGCGTCACTACACCTTGATTGCCATCTCACAGCAAGCAGGTGGGTAGTTTTCTCTCTTGTGGAGATCATTATGGTATTTATATACAGCCGAACCGTCCCTGGCAACCACCTCTTGATAACAACCACTTTCACATGATGACCACCCCAAAGAAACCCCAACGAGGTTCTTTCCTATTCACCTTTCCATAACAACCACCTGTCTATAAACCGCAACACGGTGGCCTAGTGGTAAGGCATCCGCCCAGTGAGCGGGAGGTCGTGGGTTCGAACCCCGGCCGGGTCATACCTAAGACTTTAAAATTGGCAATCTAGTGGCTGCTCCGCCTGGCGTCTGGCATTATGGGGTTAGTGCTAGGACTGGTTGGTCCGGTGTCAGAATAATGTGACTGGGTGAGAAATGAAGCCTGTGCTGCGACTTCTGTCTTGTGTGTGACGCACGTTAAATGTCAAAGCAGCACCACCCTGATATCACCCTTCGTGGTGGGCGTTAAGCAAACAAACAAACAAACAAACCTGTCTATAAGAAAATGTTTTGGTTGGTCCCTTAGGTGGTCATTGTAGACAGGTTTCACTGCAGTTCCTTAACTTTTATCCTGTTCTTACAACTTTTACATCTAAATGTTCTGTAGTGAATTTGGAGTTTAAGGGAATTCTGGTTGATTCTTCTTCTGCGTTCATGGGCTGAAACTCCCACGTACACTCGTGTTTTTTGCATGAGTGGAATTTTACGTGTATGACCGTTTTTTACCCCGCCATTTAGGCAGCCATACGCCGTTTTCGGAGGAAGCATGCTGGGTATTTTCGTGTTTCTATAACCCACCGAACTCTGACATGGATTACAGGATCTTTTTCGTGCGCACTTGGTCTTGGGGGTGTTCGGACACCGAGGAGAGTCTGCACACAAAGTTGACTCTGAGAAATAAATCTCTCGCCGAACGTGGGGACGAACTCACGCTGACAGCGGCCAACTGGATACAAATCCAGCGCGCTACCGACTGAGCTACATCCCCGCCCATCCTGGTTGATTAGACAGCTTTGGCATGCAGATGCAGTTTTGGTGCATATATACATGTATTTCACTGTTCATATCTTCCATATAACATAGCAATGTGAAAACTTCAAATTTCTGACATTTGAACAGTCGCAATTTAGTTTTTTTTTAGAGAGACGACTGTCCACTGGGTATCGAGCCTTTCTGTCAAAATCAGGAATAAAGGAAAGGGAGAGCTGGAAAAGAATAAGGAGGGACTCTTGTGTCATTTACACTCATTTATATGAGGGTGAGTGAGGAGAAGGAGAAAGAAGAGAGCTGAAAGAGACTTCGAGTAAACTCTTATTGACATTCCACGTAATCTGGAAACCATGTTGCGAAGTAGCCACCTTGTGTATTATTGATGTGCATAGTAAATTTGTCTTGTGTTTTTTCGAATTGTCCCCTTTCTCCCTCACCCTCCCCTTTGCAATGAACTGAGCACAGTTTAAGCAGATAAAACTTCAGACTCAGCCTCTTTCACCATCACATTGCAGGTCCTTTTGCCATGAGTGGAGAGAAGTCGAACAAGCTGCAAGGCATGGACACCCAGATCTTGGTGGACGCCCTGGCGGTCATCATGGGCCACGAGGAGAAAGAGCTGTGTAAACCGGGCAGCTTGGCCCTCATGTTGATGGTCGACACTGCCACTACCATTCTGGGCTCCAAAGACAGGGTCAGTCAATGTGGTTAGCTGGGGGTGGGTTTTGGGTGTCTCACAGTACATTTGAGGAGATAGGTGCAAGGATAGAGGGGGTGGGGGTGGGATGGTGGACACTGCTACCACCATATTAGGATCCAAAGACAGGGTGAGTCAATGCACTTAGTTAGGGTGGGTTTCGGGTGTCTCATTGTATATTTGAGGAGATTGATGCCAGAATGGGGGGGGGGGGGGGGTGTGGGATGGAGGAGGTAATAATCTTAGGATGACTGTTGTGAAGTTTATTCAAATTCTGTATCATACATAGTGCGTGCATTAAACATAATTCTTGATCCAATAGCCCAGTTGCTCCCCCCCAAGCCCCCTCCATTGACAGAAGGAAATATATACCAAGTCATCTTGTAACTTACTCTGTGTCTTAATTGTCAACAGGCTTGCCAGCTGCCCCTGTTTGAATACCTTGTGGACAAGATGTGCTCGCTTTGCTACGACCGTGCCTGGTACGCCAAGTATGGAGGGTAAGTTCATTTTAAGCTTATGGATTCTTTCTGAGCTTTTGTGTGTTTGCTTTTTGGTCTACAAGAAATTGCCAGGGTTTTTGCAGTTTGCAAACAGGTGTGCATGTTATATTAGAAGCATACAAAGCAGCTGTTTGCGTTAATGGGGTTCCAGTATGTGGTGGTTTGCTTATACAAGACCTGAATCCATGATATCTGTATGCTTGAAAACATTTGCATAAAAATGTGCCATAGAAACCAACAATGGGATGGCAATGGATAAACACAATATAATTCAAAAAAGAAGAAAAAGACAAACAAGGTAACATTTTAGTATCATGCAGGCATGGGAATTGTCCGCCGAAAGGCAAATTTCCGCCGAAATTTTTTGTTTGTTCTGCCGAAAAAGCAAAAGTGTCCGCCGAAAAAATAAATGGGGGAGGCAAAAATGGTTCTAAAATCTGAATTTAATGGCAAACTTGGAGCTAAGATGACACCAAATTGCACCAGTTGGGTTTTTTGGAGATTTTTTTTTCCGGTGGGGAATGCCCCCGAACCCCCTTAGCAGGGCTAGGCGCTTCGCGCCGTCGACTTTGCTATTACTTACAAATGTTCAGCCTTTTTCAATTCCCATGCCTGATATTCATGGTTTTGTTCAATGTAAGATCCATCAGTCTCGAAACAAATCCCTTGCAGCTTACAAATTTGCCCTCCCTTCAAATAACTGAACATCCCCCACAACACACACAAACACACACAGACAGACACAGACATGCACGCACGCACGCACGCACGCACGCACGCACGCATGCACGCACGCACGCACGCACGCACGCACGCACACACACACACACACACACACACACACACACACACACACACACACACACACACACACACACACACACACACACACACACACACACACACACACACACACACACACACAGCATGGTTAAGCCTGTATAGTATGATGTTTGCCAGAGAATACACGATTCAAACCAGTATGTTTTAACACGCATAACTTTTCACAGATGCCTGGCCATCAAGTTCATGTACGAGCGCATGGCGCTGAAGTGGGTGCTGGAGCACCAGTTCAACTTCCTGCGGGCGCTGCTCTTCGTCATCATGGACCTCACTAGTGAGGTCAGTGGTGTGAGTCTCCTTTCTTTCTCTCTTCTGTCTGGCCTTCACCTGTCTGCACACACGTCAACATCACCTTGCTTGGCAGGTACAAGGTACAGTCGAACCTGTCTATACTGACCATCCCGTGGACTGACCTTCTTCTTCTTCTTCAGTGTTCCAGAATTTTCTGGTTACGTGTGAGCTCGTTTGCCCGTTTGGGTTCCCCACACTATACTCTGAGAGCATAGTCGGCTCACTCCGCTTTCGTTGAGAAGGCATGCTGGGTATTTTCGCGTTTCCATAACCCACTGAACTCTGACATGGATTACAGGATCTTTTCCGTGCGCACTTGGTCGTGTGCTTGCGTGTACACACGAAGGGGGTTAAGTCACTAGCAGGTCTGCACATAAGTTGACCTGGGAAATCGGAAAAATCTCCACACTTAACCCACCAGGCGGCAGCGACCGGGATTCGAACTCACGACCTCCCGGTTAGGAGGCCGACGTCTTACCACCACGCCACTGCGCCTGTTCGTGGACTGACCAAAAATGGTTGTTATTTGGTCGCTATGAAAAAGTGAATTATATAGAAGAAGAAAAAACTTGTCATGGATTCTTTAGGGTGGGCAGTTGGGCATTATCGACAGGTGGTCGCCAGGGCAGATTCGACTGTACAGACAATTTGTGGTTGTGATGGACCTAGGCAGTTAGTTTTCATTCTCTCTCTCTTCTGCCTTCACCTTTATCTGTCTGTCCTCTCATCAACACTCTTGGAAGGTAAAATGGCACCTGTTATTTATTTATTTATTTTATGCAATTTATATCGCGCACATATCTCAACCACGGATTCAAGGCGCAGAGATTTATTTATGCCATGTGAGATGGAATTTTTTACACAGTATATCACGCATTCACATCGGCCAGCAAACCTCAAGCCTATTAGGGCGAGCATTCACCTTTCACGGCCTATTATTCCAAGTCACACGGGTATTTGGTGGACATTTTTATCTATGCCTATACAATTTTGCCAGGAAAGACCCTTTTGTCAATCGTGGGATCTTTAACGTGCACACCCCAATGTAGTGTACACGAAGGGACCTCGGTTTTTCGTCTCATCCGAAAGACTAGCACTTGAACCCACCACCTAGGTTAGGAAAGGGGGGAGAAAATTGCTAACGCCCTGACCCAGGGTCGAACTCGCAACCTCTCGCTTCCGAGCGCAAGTGCGTTACCACTCGGCCACCCGTTGTGTGAGTCTCCTTTCTTTTCTGTGTGCATTTTTCACCTGTCTGTGTTCCTGTTGCTGCCACTGCTGCCGGGTACTCTTGACAGGTACAAAGTATAGGTTGGGGTTAATGCCGATGGTGGCTACCAGGGATAACAAGAAACAGAAAGAAGGAGGTGTATGCGCAAGGAAGAAGACAAAAAAGTTCATGATTGACAAGATTATTCTTCTTCTGCGTTTGAGGGCTGCAACGTGTTTTGCACGAATGGATTTTTTATGTTTTAGTTTTTTTTATCCACCATTTAGGCAGCCATAGTCCTTTTTATATTTAGTCAAGTTTTGACTAAATATTTTAACATCGAGGGGGAATCGAAACGAGGGTCGTGGTGTATGTGCGTGTGTGTGTGTGTGTGTGTGTGTGTCTGTGTGTGTGTGTGTGTGTGTGTGTGTGTGTAGAGCGATTCAGACTAAACTACTGGACCGATCTTTATGAAATTTGACATGAGAGTTCCTGGGTATGAAATCCCCGAACGTTTTTTTCATTTTTTTGATAAATGTCTTTGATGACGTCATATCCGTCTTTTCGTGAAAGTTGAGGCGGCACTGTCACGCCCTCATTTTTCAACCAAATTGGTTGAAATTTTGGTCAAGTAATCTTCGACGAAGCCCGGACTTCGGTATTGCATTTCAGCTTGGTGGCTTAAAAATTAATTAATGACTTTGGTCATTAAAAATCTGAAAATTGTAAACAAAAATAAAAATTTATAAAACGATCCAAATTTACGTTTATCTTATTCTCCATCATTTGCTGATTCCAAAAACATATAAATATGTTATATTCGGATTAAAAACAAGCTCTGAAAATTAAATATATAAAAATTATTTTCAAAATTAAATTGTCCAAATCAATTTAAAAACACTTTCATCTTATTCCTTGTCGGTTCCTGATTCCAAAAACATATAGATATGATATGTTTGGATTAAAAACACGCTCAGAAAGTTAAAACAAAGAGAGGTACAGAAAAGTGTGCTATCCTTCTTAGCGCAACTACTACCCCGCTCTTCTTGTCAATTTCACTGCCTTTGCCATGAGCGGTGGACTGACGATGCTACGAGTATACGGTCTTGCTGAAAAATGGCATTAAATTACATATTCCTACTCCGAATCACATGTAGCATTGACACAATCGGAGATGCTAGGTTCTGTACAGGCTAACCGTCTAAGGGAAGCAACCCCAACCACAAAAGTGTAAACGTAGCCATGGTAATGCCCATACACCCGGGGAGTTACCTCCCCTCGTGCATGCCACGTCACCACTGCTACTGAACACGTGGTTCCTATCATTCGACCTTACAGCTTTCGAGGGAGCAGGTTGTTGTATTTTTTGGGCTCCCCTGTGGCTGCGCTGTTGGTGTTGTTTTGACACCCACCGGCCACGTTACCGTCTATCTTGCCTCCTGCTTCGTAGTTGGTGAGCTCTTTCCATTTTGGTCATTATTTTGACAGGAAATTTGTGGTAGTTGCTGATTTTCGTCCGTGTTTGGACCTGTGATATTTCAGTGACTACTGTTGGCCGCCATTTTTGTTGTCAGCATGAGTTGACAGATTTTTGTGGCTAGGCCATGTATTTTGGAGGTAAACGTAATTTTACCTTCTTACTTGCTTTCTGCTTTGTTTAGCTGGTAAGCTTGTTCCTTCTTGTCTTTAGTTTGACAGGAATTTACCTATAGTTGCTGACTTTTTTGTCCGTTTGGACTCCTAAATGCGTTTCAGTAACTTATCTTGTGGCCGCCACGTTCGGTTGCTCAGCTTTCCTGACAGCTTATTTATGTGGCTAGGCCTATGTTATGGTGAGGTTCTCCTTACTTTACCTGCGTTTTTGCCTTCTGCTTTGTTAGTTGGTAAGCCATTTCATATTTCGTCATTTCTTTGACAGGAATTTTTGTTATTGCTTAATTTTCGTCCGTTTTGGACTTCTAAATTTTGTCCAGTAACTTATCGCTTGGCCGCCATTTTGTGTATCAGCGTCGCTGACAGTGGTTTACTTGGCTAGGCTTTAGCAGGTATCTACCAGTCCGTAGGACTTGTCGTGGTTTCGGATTTAACATGTTTTTTATGTTTTGTTCGTTACTCTTTCTGCCTCGAACAAACACTTTGTGGGGCAGTCATATACTGTTGTACGTCCTGTTTCTTCTCCTCGCCTTCTCTGCCGTTAGCAGATCAGGTGTTGCAGGTGTCTGCGTTATCTTTGTGAAGAAATTGTCGCGTGCCAAGCCTGCGTCTTCCGTTGGTCCCGCTGTCTGTGGGCGACGTCACCTTGTTGGCTTCTTTGACGCTTCCGGCCGAGACGTTGTCTAGGGCGGATGTTTTGCTTCTTCGTCTTCTACCGCTGTGGTTGGCGATTCAAGTAAGTCGAGCTGGTCCACAGGCCCTCGTGAGGCCGTCGGACAGTCCCTGCTGGGACACAGCTCTTTTCGGCGGGTTCACGACCCGCAAACCCCTGTTCAGTCGCACCCTGGCTTCACTGAAGACCATTGTGTGGCTGAGCAATGGCGGCAGTTGGTTCCGGCTACTTCTCCGACGTACGCACCCGCTGGGGTCGTTTCCGGAGTTGTCTAGCCGTTTCCGACTGCTGCGCTTCCGGCACTCGCCGGAAGCATAGGTCCCCCGATGTACGCACCCGCTGTGGTCGTTTCCGGGGTTGACCAGGTCCCCCGATGTGCGCACCCGCTGTGGTCGTTTCCGGGGTTGACCGGACGTTGCCCCCCGGGCATTCGTCCTCTGTTCAGTCGCACCCTGGCTTCCTCGAAGACCATTGTGTGGCGGAGCAGTGGCGGTAGCCGTTTCCGGCGCTGCGCTTCCGGCACTCGCTGGAAGCATAGGTCCTCTGACGTACGCACCCGCTGTGGTCGTTTCCGGGGTTGACCGGACGTTGCCCCCCGGGCATTCGTCCTCTGTTCAGTCACACCCTGGCTTCCTCGAAGACCATTGTGTGGCGGAGCAATGGCGGTAGCCGTTTCGGGCGCTGCGCTTCCGGCACTCGCTGGAAGCATAGGTCCTCTGACGTACGCACCCGCTGTGGTCGTTTCCGGGGTTGACCGGACGTTGCCTTTAGGGCATTCGGGCTTCCGGCCTCCGTCCTCGCATTCGGCGCTTCCGCTTTTCGCGGTCTCGTCTGGTGCTTTCCGGCTCCGCCCGGATTTACTGCTCCTTTCGCTTCCACTTCCTTCAGGATGTCGGTAGCTGAGGAGCAACGCCAGCCCTTCGGGCAGGTGTTGTCTTAGCCCTGGCCGATGTAGTCAGCGTTTCAACCTTCGGTTGTCGCGTCGACTGCCGTTCCGGTGCCGGCGGCTGCAGACTTGCCGTCTTCTCTCTCTTAGCCTGGTCAAGGCATGAGTTAGGACGACGTCGGGGGGGGGACGGATTTCCGGTTTTCCGGTTATGCCGTTTCACCGGCCTTCCACCAGTACGTGGACTTCGGTTTTTTCGCTGGTTGTGTCGGACATTCAGTCTGTCGTCAGCGATTCCACACGTGCTGGTTATCGGGAAAAAGGCTTAACGCTGTCCTCTTAGCTGCGGCAGAGGGCACGTCGAAGTTTTTTCCCGGACGGGGCTTCGGCCTCCTACACTTCCTGTCTGGAAGCATAGGTTCTCCATCACAAGCGCACGTTGTGGCTTGTCTGGGGTTGATCGAGGACTGGCCTACGGGCGTTCGGGTTCCGGCCCCAGTCCTCTTCTGTTCTGTCTCACTCTTGTTCCGTCGTGGGCATTTGTGTTTCACAGGGCGGCAGCCGTTGTCGGCGTGGCGTTTCCGGTTTTACTGGAAGCATAAGTCCTCCATTTCAAGTACACTTTGCGGTTTTGACTGGAGTTGACAGAGGACTGGCCTACGGGCGTTTGGGCTTCCGGCCTCAGTCTACTCTATGCAACTTTCGCTTCCGTTTTTTGCGGTTTTGTCTGCTGCATTTCCGGCTCTGTTCGGATACACTTCTCCTCTTCCTGACACTCCTTCGGAGGTCGGGGGGTGAGGAACAGCGGCTGGCCTACGGGCATTTAGGCTTTCAGCCTCAGCCGGGGCAGTCTTCACTTTACCTGTTGGGTGTTGAGTTTACTGCCTATTCAGTTCGGGTGGCCCTGGACGTTTCCCCTATTCACGACCGTCATTAGGGGGATGAGTCAGGTCTTTTTCCGGTTGGATGGTTTTCCGGTTTCCGGTCATCTCATTCATCAGTTTACCACCAGCAACTGTGACTTCGGTTGCGTTCGTAGCTGAGCTATTCTGGTTTTCAGTCTTTGGTCAGCAATCGAACACGTTCTGGATTTCCGTCGAAGCTCGGAGCTTCGGTTCAGGATTTCCCGTTGGGTGCATCGACATTGGTGGCTTCCTTGTTGGTTGACTTTGTTGTCGATGTCGGACTTCCGTTCCGTGAAGATAGGATGTTTTCCTACTTCCGGTTCCTTAGTCACCTTTTGTAGGTACCACGGTTTGCAGGTTTTGGCTAGGCCATCTCCTCCCGAAAGTGGTATCTCTAGTGTTTTGGTTCTGCCGCTGTTTCTACTATGGTTCAGTTCCGGAACATGCTCAGCCTTGACTGGCCTCGGCTACACGGGCTTCACCTTCTGTTCCTTCTTGCTTATTCAGCCTTTGGAACTTGCCTCCTTTCTCTACTCTGTTGGCCAGCCCTTGCTAGGGTGAGCATGGAGCAGATGAGGCTGCCCTTCCTTCACTACGCTCGTACGGCGGGTGTCGGAGGGACTCGTTTCTTTCGCATTCTCAGTTCCCTGAACAGTCAAAGAGAGTCGCTTAAACTTTGCCTGCAGTAGAGTTTCAGTCGAGTAGAGATCAGCAGGTCTCTGACTGCTTTACAAGGGTTGAAGGAAGGTAAGGCTAGCATACTCAGAAACATGCTTAGCAGAAGCATGCTCATTCCTCTGGTTAAGCTAAGCTGGCAGCCTATAGGCAGCCTTGGCTGGGCAACAGCCATTCCACGTTGCGGCGATGGTGGTTGTTGCCTTCCCGTTTCTTGTGGCTTCGGACTTCGTCTTTTCTTTCCTTTGTTCTCTCTTTTTAAGAGATTGGATAGGACGATTTTCGTTTGGGTGGGGTTCTCTGGATTCAGGTTACCCCTGTTTGGCCACAAACGTTTGGACTTTGGTCCTTGTTGTCTTTCATCGAGTCGGACTCTGTCTTTCTCTAGTGATCAGACGCGTTCTGGTGTTTCGTCCAAACTTAAGGTACGCTTGAGTTGGCCTCGGAGGTAACATTCAGATTTTCCTGAGGGGGCATTGTCTTGGACAATGGATGTTTGAGGAGTAGTTCTTTGTGGCTTTCCTCCTCTCTCTCAGGTTTTGGCTACTCTTCTCCTTCGGGCAGAGGTTTAGCTAAGGTTTGGTTCCTGTGACTTCAGTCTTGGGCCTTTCCTCTCTTCTTCCTCATCTTAGTATGAGGCGAGTCCGGATGACGTCCGTTGGGTCGGGTTTCCTTACAGTCGCCCGGCTACAAAAGGCAACTTTGTCTAGGGCGGTTGTCCGTTTTTCTCCGCGTTGGACTCTGTCTTCAGACAGGGACAGACGCGCTCTGGGTTTCTGGCCAAACTCAGGTAGGCTCTTGATTTGGCTAGGAAGTTAACTGCCTGTTTTTTCCCTGAGAACTCTGGTTTCGGGAGTCTTATGGCTGGCTGGCTTCACGGTTTACGTTTACCAGTCTTGGTTTTCTGCTTTAGGTTTTTGATTCACTCTCGATTACCTTCAAGCAGACTGTTTTGGGAACATTCTGGCTTTTAGCCATTTTGTTTATGGTTGCCAGTCACATCGGTTTTGACCACCGTGGGTCCTCACTTCCGGTAGCTTACGCACAGTCGTAAGTGGCTGCTGTCGGGTGCTACCTCTCTCCCTGCGTTCGCAGGGACTGGTAGGGGATGACTGGCGACCTTCTATTGTGAGTTTTCTCTTCGAGGTGGACTCTGGTACGTAGTGCTTGGATGTCTCTCTCTCGCTCTTTCGTGGGGATTGGTCACTCTTATTTTGAGCTGACTTCTTTCTCACAAGCCTTTTGGGCTTTACTACATCCCAAGGTTTGCAGACTTTGGCATGGTTGTCTTAAGGTCACCGCGGGGGTTCGTCCTTCTCAGTGGAGGGGACAACCTTACGCACGGATCTTCTCAGGACATTAGCATTTCCTTCCAATAAAAGGGGGGGGGGGGAAGCTTGTCTTTCCCTTGGCTCGCCAGGGTTATTAATCCAAGGCTTGGGTCTATTCCTGTGCTGTTTTTTACGGCTAGGAGATTGGAAGAAGTGCTGAGCACAGCTTTCTGGATCTCTGAGGTTGTCTCTTACGCTTTTGCCTGAGATACTTCTCGGCTGTCAATCAGGACTTTCCTCGGTTCCCTCACTGCCTGTTGGCAGTGGGCCAGCCCTGCCAAGGGCTTTTTGAGTGGGTTAGATTTTCTTTCCCACTGGGACCGCCCTGATTCTTTGGCAGCGGTCCAGGTTTTCGGCAAGGTTTTTTGAGTGAGTTGGATTTTTCTTTCCCACCGCCTTGTTGTTGCAATCTGCTACATGTGATTCGGAGTAGGAATATGTAATTTAATCGAAAATTTTATTGTAAATTTTCATTTAATAAATATACCTACCCGAATCACATAGTATATTCCCTCCCGCCAACCCCGCTTTTGATTTGGAGTATTTATTCTTTAGGTCGAATGATAGGAACCACGTGTTCAGTAGCAGTGGTGACGTGGCATGCACGAGGGGAGGTAACTCCCCGGGTGTATGGGCATTACCATGGCTACGTTTACACTTTTGTGGTTGGGGTTGCTTCCCTTAGACGGTTAGCCTGTACAGAACCTAGCATCTCCGATTGTGTCAATGCTACATGTGATTCGGGTAGGTATATTTATTAAATGAAAATTTACAATAAAATTTTCGATTGCGTTCAGTTTCATTCTGTGAGTTCGACAGCTACTTGACTAAATATTGTATTTTCGCCTTACGCGACTTGTTTGTTTTGGGGGGGGGGGGGGTGCATGGTGGCTATTTTTATGTTTCTATATCCCTACAAACTGTGACATAGTTTACAGGATTACAGGATCTTAACCGTAAGTACTTGGTTTTGTGCTTGCTTGTACTCACAAAGGGGAATAAGACACTAGCAGATCTGCACAAAAGTTTACATGGGAGAAAAAACCAAAAAAACATATTTCTCACTCATCTGAAGTACAGCAGCACAAGGAAAGATCAGAACTTGAAAACAGAGAGTAGTGAAATAAGAATAAGGGTTGAATAAGGGGTCATAACAGAGAGTAGTGAAATAAGAATAAGGGTTGAATAAGGGGTCATAACAGAGAGTAGTGAAATAAGAATAAGGGTTGAATAAGGGGTCAAAACAGAGAGTAGTGAAATAAGAATAAGGGTTGAATAAGGGGTCAAAACAGAGAGTAGTGAAATAAGAATAAGGGTTGAATAAGGGGTCATAACAGAGAGTAGTGAAATAAGAATAAGGGTTGAATAAGGGGTCAAAACAGAGAGTAGTGAAATAAGAATAAGGGTTGAATAAGGGGTCATAACAGAGAGTAGTGAAATAAGAATAAGGGTTGAATAAGGGGTCATAACAGAAGAAGGGGGTCATAAAAGGAGATGGCTGGGATTTAGTATGAGCAGGAAAGATAATTATTTTGGACTCATTCAGATTGTAATCAATGTGGTTTCATTCGTAGCATTTGTGATCTTTTCTGACATGTTCCTGTTTTTTAAAATGGGCAAATAACTTGCATAAGATATTTTTCTCATGTCATTTTCAAATTACAAATTTGCTAACTGTTTATTTCACTGTGACATTCCTATATAAATAAACCTTTCATTCATATAGTTATTTTCATAGTGTAGGTTACATAAGTCTCACATTCATAAGACTTGTCAGCCTAACTACATAATTCTTCAGGATTCTTGTCTAGAAGTTTAGTCATCCTAAGTTGAAGTGAGTTAGAAAACTTCACTTTTATAATACACACCAGTCATCTTTTATTGTTCTCCTCATAAAAAGATATTTGTAAAGAATTATGACTGTCCTGCATTGCTTTTCACTATTAAAACACACCTTCACAGGGGTGTCGTTTGGGTCGGCCCTTCGGCCAATCGCCGATTTTTTTTACTTTGGCCGAAACTTTCATGTCCCTATCGGCCAAATGTCCGAAGAGTATTCGTCTAAATCGGCCAAAGTTTGTCCAGTTTTTTGTATTGGTCAGGCTTTGATTGCTAAAACTGCTGCCGATGTACTTAGTCAACTGACTGACGTTTATTTCCTTCGCGAATATCAAAAACGAATGTACAAGGGAAACCACACTCTCAGCGTTTCCGTTCGCCGGTTCGCGATAGTTTGTCAATCAGGCAGTGCTTTCGATTTGGATTTGAACATCATGTCGCAACCAAAAAAGAAAAAAAACTAAATTGGCCAAGGTTTGCTACCCTTCGCCAAGGTAAGTGATTCCGGACACAATGACAGGAACACCGCGAATGTGGACAGTGTCAGTGTGAGTGGTAGTAGTGTTGTCAAGTCGATCGAAGCAGACGACATAGCAGACCGCGAATCGAAATCTGCTGAGCCAGAGAATGAAAAGCGTCCTCCAAATCGTGGTTTCCAAACAAAATGGCTCACCCTACACGGTTTTTTATTGGTGTTTTACCAGTCATGTTTCCCAAGGCTTGTCAAGATTAGCACAAGATTGGAAGAGTTTTACTTTCAAGAAATTAAAGTTAAAGGTTTGAAAAAGTTTCAGAGAACTGGTGTCTGATGTAGTTAAATCAGCAAAGCTGATTGTTTCAGTTGCAGTAAGCAACATATAATCCAGGGGCGGATTAGGGTGGTTGTTACAGGGGTTCCGGACCCCCCCAAATAAAAAATAAAAAAATTCTGTCTGTGAATTTAAAAAAAAAATTCTGTCTGTAAAGCCGGGGGAAGAGTTAATTGTTTAATTGTCACAGTATGCGACATGTCTTCCTTCTAACCATACTATATGATGTCGGGAGCAGATATCAGCATAGACCTATATTAGACCAGTGAAGATAAATTGCCATTATTTAAATTTTAATACTAACGTTAAAAGAAATAATGAGTGGCTGCTGACACCAGTTGATCATGTTTAAAATCAAGGATAAGCCACAAATTGTTTATAAAATAGCTAAAATTCTTCTGCTTCAGGGGGGCTTTGCCCCCCAGACCCCCAACGGGACCCTGGACCCCAGGTTGTACCCTCCCCCCTCTGGCTTAACTGTTCCGCCCCTGTAATCTAGCTGTGTTCCTAAGATAATGATTGTATGTATTGGTGTTCCCCTCTTGAGTCTTGTGCTTCAATGTTGCGGTGACTTTGTATGAGCCAAAATAATGGCTGAAAATTTTCCAAGATGTCCTAAAGCTTTCTGACAGTTTCGGCCAAATGTCCCAACATGAAAATGTCTAGCAACACCCCTGCTTCATTTGATAGGCCAGTCTTTTTTTATTCCATTTCAGTATCAGGAGATTTAAGGGATATGTATCTTGAGGTATGACTGTTGACAGTTGACAATGTGGCAAGTGTCGAGCGGGGCAATCGACTTGGCCAAGACCAGCCTGCAGAGTATGCTGGCCATGTGCGCCAATCAGATACCGCCGGACAAGGCCACCCCGGAACTCCTAGCCGCCCAGGAACGATCGCTGCGAGACGTCACACATGAGCTGGTTCGCCAGGTCACCTCGCCCAACACGCTAGTCCGTGAAACGGTGAGTATTGAGTGTTGCATATCTTTGCTAAGTCCGTGAAACGGTGAGTATTGAGTGTTGTTGCATATCTTTGCTAAGTCCGTGAAACGGTGAGTATTGAGTGTTGTTGCATATCTTTGCTAAGTCCGTGAAACGGTGAGTATTGAGTGTTGCATATCTTTGCTAAGTCCGTGAAACGGTGAGTATTGAGTGTTGTTGCATATCTTTGCTAAGTCCGTGGAACAGTGATTAAATTACATATTCTTACTCCGAGTCACATATTTAGCATTGACGCAGTCGAGATGCTAGGTAGACTGAAAAAACGCTATCCCGTCTATAGTATAAGGGAAGCAACCCAAGCAAAAAAGTAGCAAGCTTGCTACCCTGGGTTGCCTCCCGTAGCGTGCATCACGCCACAGCTCTCGTACCCAATACGAGACACCCTCATTCGACATCTTTCAGCCAGAGAGACAGGTCGTGCTTGATTTCGCTCCTAGGCTGTTGTTTGCTGTCTGCTTGACACCCACCAGCCTCGGCTCCCCGTCTGCTCATAGCTGTTTCTAGCGGTGAGATTGTTCCATTTTGTTGTTGTTTGCTTTGCCATTCTGCTGAGAATTTTCTCGTCCGCGGACTTGTGAATTTTGCTCGGTAGTTTGTTGCTGTGGCCGCCATTTTGGTCGCCATTTTTCGCTTACACGTGGTGCTTTTTTGCTGGTTAGTTTGGGTCCGTGCTCGGACTTTTAGCGTCGACCAGTAGCACTTTTACCTGCTTGTAACTTGTACTTTGTGCTAGTTTATTCTGCTGAAGTTTTAACGTCCTAGAGACTTGTGTATTTTCAGTAGTTTGTTTTCTCGCGTGACAGCATGTCGGATAGTGAGAAAAAAGCGAGCGACTAAGGCCGAGAGTAAGGGCAAAGGCCCTGGCAAACCTAAGTCCTCGGCTTCTACTTCTTCGGCTAGGAACCCCACGGTTCACGTTTCTGACCCGAAGACTAACTTCGTTTTTTCGGTGCCCATTTCGGCGCCGGAGGAAACTTCGTCTGGCTCGCGGGCGGCGGGCATTACCGCTACCACGTCTGTTTCGAACCCGGCGCCTGTGCCGGAGGCTGGCACTCTTGTGGCTAGCCTTTTGTCCTCTTTGCTTCCAGAATTTGAGATGGCGCGGACGGACCCTGTTTCCAGCTCTGCCTCCCTCCCGGGGGTGTGCGACCCTCGGTCGTTGGCTTCCTGTGTTCCTGTTGTTTCCGGATCACCTGTCCAGCCTGCTGGCTTCGGCGTTGGTGCTGGAGGCGGTGAACAGGGAGGCGTTTCTCTTCTCGGCCGGCGCTCGGTGGCTACCGCTTGCGGGAGTGCACCTGAGCAGGTCCCTTTTGGGATACGGTCGTCACAAGGTATGTGCTCGCAGCAGCCGTCCGCGGCAGCTGCACTTCCGGCTCCGGCCGGAAGTAGTGGTTCACTGGACAGCGGACAGACCATGGTCCCTGCCGGTTTGAGCTACGAATTACGTAAGCAGCCGTCCGCGGCAGCTTCCCTTCCGGCTCCGGCCGGAAGTAGTGGTTCACTGGACAGCGGACAGACCATGGTCCCTGCCGGTTTGAGCTACGAATTACGTAAGCAGCCGTCCGCGGCAGCTTCCCTTCCGGCTCCGGCCGGAAGTAGTGGTTCACTGGACAGCGGACAGACCATGGTCCCTGCCGGTTTGAGCTACGAATTACGTAAGCAGCCGTCCGCGGCAGCTTCGCTTCCGGCTCCGGCCGGAAGTGTTGGTTCACTGGTTTGCGGACAGCCCATGGTCCCTTCCGGTTCGAGCCTTGCCCTGCTACAGCAGCCGTTTCCGGCAGCTGCTCTTCCTGCCTGGGCAGGAAATGTAGGTCAAACGGGTCGTGCACAGTCATCTGTCACTTCCGGTTCCGGCCTAGGGCTTCCGGGTTGTGGCTTGCAGACTCCTCAGCACCAGCTATGGCATAGTTCTGCTGTTGCGTCTGCACTCCCTGCTCCTCCCGGCTTTTCCGGTTCGGTTCCCGCTGCTTCCGTTGTGTCGCCGGTGAATTTCGAATACGGTGGTTCTCCTGGGCATACAGGCTTTTTGCCTCTGTTGGGACAGCAGCAGCCACCCACTTCGGTGGTGGCAGCTAGCTCCTCTCTTCAGCTGCCTTAGGTCGTTGGTGACTCTCATCTTCCTCTTAGTCAGGGGTGTGAGTTTCATCGATGGCCAACAGGATGGGCGTTCGGCTTACGGCCTTCCCTCGCAGCGTCATTTGTCGGGTTCTTTTGGCTATGAGCCGTCCCCTTCAGGTGGCGTTTCAGACTTCGGGTCCGTGTACGAGGAGCAGCTGCCTTCGGCGGCTCTGGCCAGCTTCCGAATTTACGTCAGCAGTCGTTCGCGGCAGCCGCTTCCAGCTCCGGCCGGAAGTAGAGGTTCACTTGCTAGTGCACAGACTACTGTCACGTCTGGTTCGAGCCTTGTCCTATGACAGCGGTCGCCCGCGACAGCTGTTCTTCCGGTTCCGACCGGAAGCGTAGGTTCACTGGTTAGTGCACAGGCTACTGTCACGTCCGGTTCGAGCCTTGCCTTACGTCGGCAGTCGTACGCGACAGCGGCACTTCCGGTTCACGGAAGTAGTGCCTCGTTGGAAGGTGGACACATAATGATCCCATCCGGCTTGAGCTGCGCTATACGTAAGCAGTCGTCCGCGACAGCTTCTCTTCCGGCTCCGGCTGGAAATGTTAGTTCATCGGTGTGTGGGCAGCCCATGGCCCTTTCCGGTTTGAGCTTTGCCCATTTCCGGCAGCTTCGCTTCCGGCCTTGGCAGGAGGGTAGGTCAAGCGGGTAGTGCACAGGTTACTGTCACTTCCGGTTCTGGCCTACGGCCTACCTTTGGGTTCCGAGCTTCAGCTCGTAGGTGGCTCAACACCAGCTTTGGCATAGCGCTGCTGTTGCTGCCGCACTTCCGGCTCCTCCCGGATTTTCCGGTTCAGTTCCCGCTGCTTCCGTTTGGTCGCCGGTGAATTTCGAACAAGGCTTGCCCTAGGGGCATACAGGCTTCTTGCCTCTGTTGGGACAGCAGCATCCACACACTCAGGTGGTGGCCGCTAGCTCCTCTCTCCCACTTTCCTTGGTTTTTGATCCCTCTCATCCTCCTCTCAGTTAGGGAATGAGCACAATCGATTGCCAACAGGAAGGACTTCGGTTGGCAAAGAGGAAGCAGCTACTTCTGGTTTGAAGAATCGCCCTTAGTAGCTTTTCGCCTTTTTGCCTTTTCGCCGAGCCCCCCTCTTCGACAGGGGGTGGCCTCCGGCGTCGGTTTCGTTGCTGGTTCCTCAGGGTTCAGCTTCGGAGCTGGCATCGGAATGCCTTGCCGCTCCTGCGCAGGCTTCCTCCTTCGTGCCCTTAGCGGACCAGAGGAAGTTGCCTTGGCCAAGGTCGTCTCGTCGCCGCCTGTTGGCCTTTCCCCGTCCGCGTGCACCGTTTCCGGTCACGCCGGAACTTCTTTCGCTTCTTACGAAGCCGTTGAGGAAGGATTCGGTTCTGCCGTTCTATGGGCAGAATCTCCTATTCTCTGAGGAAGGGGGCTGACAACTTTTGGAACTCAGTTCCATTTCCGAGGCTCTCCTGCGGGCGCTTCCTTGCGCTCTGGCAGATTCCTTGGCGCCCTTTCCCCTTAGTAAAGGGCAGGACGCGGAGGAAGTGTCTCACTCCTCTCCACACTTACAAGGGTGAACGAGGCACAGATGAGGCTGTCCTCTCTGCTCTATTCCCATGCGGTCTCGTGCGGAAGGGACTTGTTTCTTGCCCACTCCCGGTTTTCTGGGAGTCGACAAGGAACATTCTCAGTTCGTCATCCTTGGGGGACGGTCTCTCTCCGGCAGCCTGGCCTCTCATGCCAGAAGCAGGGGATTGAGACCAACAGAGAACAGCGGTTCCCTTCTTTTGAGCTTCAATTTGAAAGCAGCAAAAGCAGGCCGCTCCTAAGCAGGCTATACCTAAGCGGACTCAGCCTAAGCGGCCTACGTCCTCAGCTCAGGTGAGATTGTTTCTTTCACAGCCGTCATAGGTACGCTGGGTTTGAAACAACAGCCGGCCTTAGGGCTTCGGGGTTTTAGCCTCGGCGGGAGCAACAGCCATTTCATCCGTTGGAGGTGGCGGTTGTTGCTTTCCTTGTGCTTGTGGCTTCGGGCTTCGACATTCTTTCTCTTGCCCAGCGTATGGGTGCTGAGAGGTCGATTTCCGTTTAAAGGGGGGATTCTGCCTTTGGGCTTCCCCGTTTTCTCTTGCCACGAGCTCCTGGACTTGGTCCAGGTTTGTCTTTCGCCGAGTCTGACTTTGTCTTTCTCTAGCGATCAGACGCGTTCTGGTGTTTCGTCCAAACTTAAGGTTCACTTGAGTTGGCCTCGGAAGTAACATTCAGATTTTCCTGAGGGTGCATTGTCTGGGCAATGCATGTTTGAGAAGTCATTCTTGGCTTGTCACTTTTTCTCAGGTTTTTTGGCTACTCCTCCCCTTTTTGGGCAGAGGTCTAGCTCATGTTCCAGTTTTCTCGGTGCTGGCCTCTAGGCCAGCATCTTTTTCGGCGGCCGAAACTTTTGGTTTCTTACTGTGCCTGTGTACTTTGAGTACTTTGGTGCAATGGCCGGCCTACGGGCAGCAAGGCTCTCGGCCTTAGCCTGTGTTATAGTCTCCTGCCTGTCGTGTTGCGACTTTGGCAATTGGTTCTCGTGACTACGGATTTCGTCTCTTCCTCTTCTCCATCAAGCTTGCATGATGTGAGTCGGGACGATTTCTGCCGGGTTGGGCTTCCGGCCTGGTCACCCCTTCTTCACTTGCAACTATGACTATTACTGAGAACTCTGGTCTCGGGAGGCTGACGGCTGGTTCGCTTCACGGTTTTCCGTCTTTCTTACCAGCTTCGTCCTTTCTGTTTCGGGTTTTTTGATTCATTTTCAATTACCTACAAGCAGTCTGCTCTGCGATCACGCTGGCTTTTGTCATTTTGTTTCCGGTCTCCGGTCACATTAGGATTTGGCCACTGCGTGTCCGCATTTGCGGTGCTTAGGCACTACCTTAGGTCGCTTCGTCCCCCTTTTTTTTTTTTACCCCTCTCTCTGCTTGCGCAGGGATGGGCAGGGGACGACTGGTGACCGTCTCCCTTGAGTTTTGCTCATTGAGGTGGACCCTGGTACTTGATACTCAGGCGTCTCTCTCTTTCCGGTTTGGAGTTTTGTCACTCTTCCGGAGCTGACTGTTCTCTCAACGGCCTTTGGGCCTCACTCCATCCCAAAGTTTTCTTACTTTGGCACGTTTGCCTTTTGGTCTCCGTGAGGGTCGGTCCTTTTCAGGGCTTAGCCGGCAACCTTACGCACGGATCTTTTCCAGGCCATTAGCATTTCCTTCCATTTAAGGGGGGGGGGGGGCAGCTTGTCCTTCCCTCTACTTGGTCGGGTTTATCCAAGACTGGGGTCCTTTTCCGGACTGTTTTACGGTTCAGAAGATTGGAAGAAGTGCTGGGCACAGCTTACTGGCTCTCTGAGGTGTCTTTCGCATTTCTTGCCTGAGAGACATCTCGGCTGTCAATCAGGGTGGTTCTCGGTCCGTTTCTGTCCTTTGGCAGTGGGCCAGTTCCTGGCAAGGGTTTAGAGTGAGTCAGTGGTTGCTTTCTCACGGGATCCTTTCCTGACTTTTGGCAGTGGGCCAGTTTCTTGGCAAGGGATTTTCTTGCCCTCCGCCTGGTCATAGCTCTTGCTATCTTTCCCTCGGCTCGGCCCGAGCTCTTTTCCAGGGCCTGGGCCTCCTCCTTGGCCTTTTTGGCCTATGGGGTTTGGATGATGTCCTGCGCACAGCTTCTGGCGCTAGGATTTTGTCTTATCAGGTTCTGCAGACTTTGCTGCCCTCTGTCAGGATGGGTCTCGGCCTATTCCTTCCTTGGCGGCAGCTGGCTTTTGTCTCTCCAGAACTTTAGAGTGAGTTTGAACTTTTTGATCTTACCCACCACCTTGTTGGAGTTATCTGCTAAATATGTGACTCGGAGTAAGAATATGTAATTTAATCGAAAATTTTTAATTAAATTTTCATTTGATTAATATACTTACCCGAGTCACATAGGTAATTCCCTCCCACCTTCCCCGCTTTTAGTTTCTTTGTATTCTAGAAGTCGAATGAGGGTGTCTCGTATTGGGTACGAGAGCTGTGGCGTGATGCACGCTACGGGAGGCAACCCAGGGTAGCAAGCTTGCTACTTTTTTGCTTGGGTTGCTTCCCTTATACTATAGACGGGATAGCGTTTTTTCAGTCTACCTAGCATCTCGACTGCGTCAATGCTAAATATGTGACTCGGGTAAGTATATTAATCAAATGAAAATTTAATTAAAAATTTTCGAGTATTGAGTGTTGTTGCATATCTTTGCTAAGTCTGTGAAACGGTGAGTATTGAGTGTTGCATATCTTTGCTAAGTCCGTGAAACGGTGAGTATTGAGTGTTGTTGCATATCTTTGCTAAGTCCGTGAAACGGTGAGTATTGAGTGTTGTTGCATATCTTTGCTAAGTCCGTGAAACGGTGAGTATTGAGTGTTGTTGCATATCTTTGCTAAGTCCGTGAAACGGTGAGTATTGAGTGTTGTTGCATATCTTTGCTAAGTCCGTGAAACGGTGAGTATTGAGTGTTGTTGCATATCTTTGCTAAGTCCGTGAAACGGTGAGTATTGAGTGTTGCATATCTTTGCAAAGTCAGTGAAACGGTGAGGATTGAGTGTTGCATATCTTTGCTAAGTCAGTGAAACATTGAGGATTGAGTGTTGCATATCTTTGCAAAGTCCGTGAAACAGTGAGGATTGAGTGTTGCATATCTTTGCTAAGTCAGTGAAACATTGAGGATTGAGTGTTGCATATCTTTGCTAAGTCAGTGAAAAATTGAGGATTGAGTGTTGCATATCTTTGCTAAGTCAGTGAAACAGTGAGAACTGAGGGTGTTGCATATCTTTGCCAAGTCCAGTGGGTTGTGACTGATATTTTGTAAACTATCAGAAGTGTTCCAGTCTTCATTTCTCTCAGAAATCATTCAGCAGAATTGCTGGATAATTTCAAATTTATGTGAGGAATAGTGTAAAAAAAAAGTCAGGCATTTTACCATGCTAGCAAATTTTCCCACAGGTATTTGCGAACCAGGATTTATCAATCTTTTTTCATTGAAAGACGCCTAAAACACTGTATATTCTGCAAATGTACACAGTGACTCATTGTAAAAGATAGCACCAAGTAATACTGAGCAGCCTACTCTATTAGGTGAACTCTGATTCAAACCAGTTTTATGAGTCCTCAAAAATGCTGGCTACATGTATGAGAATATCACCCCAAGGGATTTTGTATGGCACTGGCAGTCAGAAAAACACAGAAACATCTTTTAAATCTCCGTAACCTTTGTCGTCATTTCAGTAGAGCTGCCGGACTTTTTTCATGGGAGGGAAAGGGTTACTCTAGGGGCTGCCTCAATCTCAGACAAAAAAATAAAAATACTAGCAGCATGCTTGCATCCCCACACAACCCTAATCCTACACCACACCACCCCATACCCCTTTTTTTGGAGCTTCTCAGCAGAGATCAGAAGTTAAAAACAGCAAATCGGATGTGATTACAACTTTTAAGCTTTATTGACTATTAGTAGTACAGGCAATCAGAAGTTAAAAACAGCAAATTGGATGTGATTACAACTTTGAGCTTTTTTTACTGTCGCAGGCAATGTCATCACTGGGCCTACTGGCCAAGACGACGGGTCAGACGGTGACAGAGATCATGGAACCCCACAAGGAGGTCCTGCAGGACATGATCCCGCCCAAGAAACATCTGCTGAGGCACCAACCCCTCAATGCTCAGATTGGTCTCATGGTAGGGCTGGTGTATATATTCTTGTGGTCTGTGGTTGAAATGGATATCTGCTCAGTGTACAGATGGATGTCTTCATAGAGCTGCCTTTCTGGACCCTGTCTGGCATGGTCAATTTTTGTGATTTGACGCCTCCTTTCTGTTTTTCTTTTGATCTTTCTTTCTTGTTTTCGTACTTCTTTGCCATCTTTCTCTGGGTTCTGAGTACCATTTGCTTTGCTTTATATTCCTTCTCTGTCAAGTTATACTGTGTTTTTTTGTCTCTTTTTTTTTTTTTTTAGCAGTCTCTTTGGCTTTTTATCTTTCTTCTGTTTACATTTTCTTAGTTTTTGAAGTGAACTACTCATGCTGATGAATAAATGCATTTGGTGATTTCAGGAAGGCAACACTTTCTGCACAACACTGGAACCTCGTCTCTTTACAATTGATGTCGTCATTGTGGAGCACAACGTCTTCTTTACTGAGGTGAGATTACAAAGTGACTCTAAAACTAAATGTCCAGATCTGACCAAAAGCAATACAGCTTGACCAGTATTTACCTGTATTGCATTTTCAAATGCCGTGCTGCTTTCAAATGTAAAACTTATTTCAAAGAGTAAGATTGTGATATTAACCCAGTGAAATATTTTCAAATTCAGTAGTGTACATTAGAAGATTCATCTGCTGAAACTTGCATCACAACAGGTACCACCTCCAACTTAGAACTGAAGAAATGTTTGTGATTACTTCCTATTCTGCATTTTATAAGTAGTGCTTATGCCAACAATATTTGCTGCACACAAAAATTGTAGTCCTTTTTTTTTTCTTTTTTTTTCTTTTCTTTTTTTTATGTTTGTAGCAGGATGCACTTGGTTCATTCCCATGTCTGGAGTGCTCTGCCTGCAACATTTTAATGTTAATTTTATTTTCTGCAGCTGCAAAGTTTGTGTGAGGCAGAAGACGCCATGCTGCTGAAGCTGCCTTGCTACAAGAACATCACCAACCTCATTCCACTGCGCAAGAGTGCTCTGAGTGAGTGAACAACTTTTTATTTTTACCTTATGCACAGAAATGTGTAGGTTTTTGTTTGAGCTTCGAAAGCCTACAGTGGATTTGGTGGATGCATGTTGATTTAATCAGCTTATTTTGATTGTTCAAAGCTTGATTGTATTGTTCAAATGTGTTGCATCTACAGTAGTGACTCCTTCAGACAAAGTGTCCAAGGCAATGTAAGTGAAAATCTTCATTATTAAAGCCAACCTGAACTTTATTAGATGAAAACAAAAGTGTAATGTAGTTGTCAATCCATTTAATGACAAGCAGAGTTTTATATGTGAGGATGGGTTCCATTGCATCTTGTGTTTTGTAAAAAAAAAGTTCTTGGTGTTCAAGATTTCTTCACTGACACCTGTTATTTCTGTGTGGTTTTAGTGAGTGTAATAAATGCACTTGCACATTTTGGACTGCAGTGTAAGCAGCCTCCAGATGCATAAGCACAGCAATGCTGAATGAAGTTTTCACTGTTACAGGGGCCCTGGCAGCCTGCCATTACATCACCGCCCGCCAAGAGAAGATTTTCCACATCCTGTACAAAGCCCTGAACAGCACCAATGATGAGCTGCAGACTGCCGCACATGACTGCATGAAGAAGGTGCGTTCACCGGGTCTTGTGTTCCTGGCTGTTTTGATCAGTGTAATGTGCATGTGTGATTTTGTCCCTGCAGACACATGTCAGTATCTCTGTCTCTGTGTGTACACGCGTCCTGCATTGAGGATATTTAGGTTTTATTCACTTCAAAATTTATTTTCTTGTCGACTCACCATGCACTCCAATCAGTTTGGGGCTTGCAACACACACAAAATCTAGATGTCTCTGAGCAGGTTGTTTTCAGGATACAAATTTCAGATCATGTACCTCAAACCAAATCAAATCAAATCAACTTTATTATCTCAAATATGGGAAGTTGCAGTATATATATACCTGATAGCCCATCAATTTTCATGTTATATTGATGGATGTTTTCTTATGAAGTCCTGCATCTATGGATTTTTATGTACTTGCCAATGTCCGTTATTGTATACAGTTCATGGCTGGCTGCACACTGGATTCGGAGGTTGTGTACGCAGAGATACGGCCCATGCTGTCACACCTGGGCGACCACCGCTCACTGACCCTCAACGTCATACAACGCTTCTCTTCATTGGTACAGCTCTTCTCTTCTGCCTTCAACGAAAAATTTGTGGAGCAATTGCAGGTAAGTGCACATCATACGAGAAACTGAGGAAAAGTGTGAGTTTCAGAATGGGAAGAGGGGTATTGTTGTGATTTTTGTGCGACAGTAAATTTTCAGCAATTTCCAGTAGTTTTAGACGTTCCTTGACGTAACCTTTCTCCCAGCTCAAACAAAGTTAGGAAATTCTGACACAATGAATGCAAAGTTTTTGGCGAATTGAAGTTAAATTTTACTGAATGAAACAATCTTGCAGCCTCAAGGTTGCAATGTTTTGTGTAATTTCTCTGGTTGTGATGTCACTATTTATTCCCAGGCTCACCTCAAGAAATGGCTGGAGACAGCTGCCGTCAACCAAAAGAGTGGACAGCCACCCAAACCAGCTGGGCAGGTCCTTTCTCTTGTGAGTAGGCCTGCATATTGTTTGTCTGTCTGTTTATCCTTTTGTCTGTTTATCCCTCTGCAAGTTTGTCTGTCCCTCAGTCTGCATGTGCCAATGTCAGCTGATTTATTCCTGCTCTTGGTGTCTCTGTCAGTTGGAGTAACTTTCTATCTGTCTATCTGCGTGGCCGTTGCCTATTCACCATGTTTGATGTGACATTTTTCATTCGATTTTGCGTGTGAGAAAAAGCTCAAGTGGAATCAAAAGTACTGATGAAGAGACTAGACAAGTTTTTTTCTTGTAGCTTGAGACTAGATCATTGGCTAATGTCTAAGGCACCACCAATGCTGTCTTTGAAAAGTAATGATTGTGGACAGGGACACTAAATGCTTTAATATGTAGCTCTTATGTTTTTCAAAAGCTGCATTTAGACGGGACTAGCAGGACAACCCTCCTCTGCCCGGCTATTACTGTGGTACAACCAAATACGTACCTGTGCCCATTAACACACAAAAATGTAAGGGTGGAAAGCATCTCCCTCCCTACCTTACTATACACACATGAAGATCGTAGATACACAATAAACAAAATTAATTTGAAAATAATCACACTGGCAGGGGGTGGAATGTGGCTCTCATTGATATAGAACTTAATACGTACCCGTGCCCATTTACACACTAAATTGTGAGGGGGAAAAAAAATCTCCCCTACCAACTTACACATGATGGAGTAAGATTAAACCCCCAAAAAATACAAAAACTCCCACCCAGATACAGCAGTCCCTGCAATGTACGGCCCCCGGCGTGAGCGGACACCTGACATGTACGGACACATTTGCTCGGCACGGAGTGTTTTCCTTCTATATTTGCCCCCCCTTAAACGGACACCTGCAAAACGTGGACACGGACACTCATTTTCGGTCCCAACAGCAGGTCATACCTCCAATGTACGGACAGACCATCGTCAAATTTTCACCACAACAAAATCGATAACAGAGCAGTCCGGCTCTTGGTACAAAGATCACAGCCGCAATGGCGTGATGACAGTCACTGATAACTTGAGTGCACGTGTACCCATCAGGATCGAGGGGAGGGTAGTTTTGGTCAGGAGTGGAGTACATGCGAAGATACCAACATGAAACTGCACTGTGCTCTTTATTCTTGTCTGTTGGACGTAAACAACAGAAACCACAGTCGATGAATGTCCTGAGCGAAAGAGTGAAAAACGGCCACAGTTCTCAGCATCGTGTGTCTGTGTGTAACCTCTTTCATTGACAAGATACTCTTGTTTTCCCTCAGCCTTGACCAGTGAGTTGGTTGCCTAATCTGTGAACCCTTCAGTTGTCTTACTTTGTCAAAAGTTTGACACAATCAACTGGTTTTGCTCTGAGTGAACAGTGCAGCTGGCCTCTCTGACCACAGCCCCAAACAGTACATGGCTGGAGGGAGTGAGAGAGAGAGAGGGGGGTGAAGGGGTAGCTGGCTAAACTCTGTGGGGTGTCCGGTGTCACTGCATGTCAGCAGGAAGAGCATTGGAGAGAAATAGAGAGGTGTACTCTTCCACACAATTTCCAAGCATCAGTTGTCACGGCTTGGGGTAGGCATTAGTGAGGGAGAGTGGGAGCTGTGTTATGTACAGTGTATTTCCGACTGAAGAGTGAAAAGTCACTGCCATGCCACATGATCGGCATGCAGTCAATAAAGCCAGACAAGAAGAAAATAAATTACATGATTATGACATGCAGCTCTATCTGCTGCTATTTATTCAAACTGGTTTTCAAGCTTATTCTTGCAAAGCATCTGCACACGCTCCTCTGTGCTGTGTTTGTGTGGCTGCTTTCGTATGTCAGTGCATGGTGAGTGTGTTCACTGCCTTGAGGATTTATCTTATCTCTTCCTTTCAACACTTTTCATTCAAATCATTTTTACAGAACGTTTAAAGAAGTATTAGGAGTTTATTATTGTTTAGTAGCCACAAGAAGTGATTAGCATAGACTCAATCATGTTGTTTGTGTGTCTCCGTCTGTGTGAGTGTATGGGGGAGGGGGTGGTGTGGTCACCCCTGCCGTGACTGGACACCTGCAATGTACGGACAGTTTTGCTATGGCCCAAGGGTGTCCGTTCATGAGAGGGACTGCTGTACAACCAAATACCTACCAACTAATGCACAAAGACCATAGTGATAAAAGAAAGCACAAAAAAGAAGGTGTCCCCCCCACCGGGCATTAAATCTAGGACCCACCGATCCAGAGCACCACATCATCCCAGTGAACCACAAAGGTCGATGACGAAAAGGGGAAGATTGGAAGAAAAGTATTAAAAGTAACGCTGGAATGTATTGCTACTGATGTAATGAAAACTTTCGGGATCGATATTTGCTGTTTATACTCAACATTTCATGAATTTAATGTTACTATAACCGAACCATGAGTGGCAGGAACACACACACACAACATTTGGGAAGGAATTGGAAGAAATTGCCGTTTGTGTAGCGTCAATAGAAGTGACACAGACAGATAGACAGACACACAGACAGAATGACAAATATATATTAGATAGCGTAGATGCAGCAAATCTTTAGCTCAGACGGTAGCGGCGCTGACTTCAAAACCAGTTGTTGCTATTGGCGTGGGTTCGATCCCCACGTTTGGCAAGGGATTTCCCAGAGTCAACTTTATGCAGACTCTCCTCGATGTCAGAACATGTGCATGCATGCGCACGATTAAGATCCCAAGCTCACAGGAAAAGTCTCAGGGTTTGGAAACATGAATACGCGCATGCAGGAGAAAAACAAAATATTGGGTAGCGCCGTACGGTATGGCAGCTCGCTTTCCCCAGTGAGAAAACGGCCCAAATTTCCACAGAGGTAACCTCTCAGGACTAAATGAAGTCTTATCCTCATGCTTATCTTAGTTGCAGCCACTGGTAAAGTGACATTTTTTTCATTTTCATTTTCATTACTTTATTGTCCCATCACTGGGAAATTCGGGTCGCTTCCTCCCAGTGGAAAGCTAGCAGCAACGGAGTCGCGCTACCCAGGTGTCTGCGTGTTTAGGTGTATTCAGCCACC
The DNA here is from genome assembly GCF_037325665.1 of Littorina saxatilis. Taxonomy (NCBI): domain Eukaryota; kingdom Metazoa; phylum Mollusca; class Gastropoda; order Littorinimorpha; family Littorinidae; genus Littorina; species Littorina saxatilis. Next base: position 26,835,117 of record NC_090256.1, read on the forward strand.
TGCACTTATGGCAGAATGACCAAGGTCTTTTACGTGCCATTGTGATGACACGGGGGTGGGACATGGCTTCCGTCTCTGGGTCTGCACATAAAGTTGACCCGTGTCCGTCCCGGCCCGAATTCGAACCTGCGACCTTCCGATCACAAGTCCAGTGCTCTACCAACTGAGCTACCGGGCCCCCGGTATAAGTTGGTGTTCATTTTCTGACCGTTATGCTGTGCAGGAGATGCAGACGTGCGCGGCCATCCTGGACCTGTTTCACCTGGTGCCCACAGCGTCCAGCAAGATGATCGAGCCACTGGTCAGCCTGGTCCTGCAGGGGGAAAAAGCTCTGCTCATTGAGGTACAGTGGAACCCCCCTTTTAAGACCTCCGATACTCTGAGAAAGTCAGGTCTCAAAAAGGAGGGAGTCTTAAAATGGGGGTAAATGTACAGAGGTTATGAACAGAACATTTGAAAAAACAGGGAGGAAATCTTCAATCGGGGGTGTTTTGCAACCTGTTGTCTTGTAAGCTTAAAACTGGGGTTTTTGTATTTTGTCAGAAAGAAGAAGTATTTCAATCAAGTCATTATTGTGTCCGAAAACAATACACAATGTTAACAAAATGAGATTTGCTGTCTTTTGACTTACTACAGAAGGGAAGCCCATTGCGCCACCCACTGTTGAAGTTCCTGGTGCGTTACCCACAAGACACTGTGAACTACTTCCTGTCCGACACCGTCATCAGGGACCAGCAGTTTGGTCGCTACCTTGTGGTGAGTTTAGAAAATGGTGTCTATTGTGGTGTGAGTGTGACAGGGAGAACTGCTTGTGATTGTTTGTGTGTGTCTTTGTCTGTGTCTGCATACATGCATGTGTGAATGGATGCTACCTGGTGTTGTTACAAAAATAATGTTTGTAAATGTTTAGCGTATGTGTGTGTGTGTGTACTCTCTCTCTCCCTCTCTCTCTTTTTCCCTCTTTCTCCCTCCATCCCTCTCTCTCACCATCTCTCTTTCTATCTCTCTCTCTTCCTCCACCTCTCTCTCTCTCTCTCTCTTTCTCTCTCTCTCTTTTCTCTGTTCTTTCACTTTGTCTCTCTCTCTCTCTTGCTCTCTCTCTCTCTCTTTGTCTGTTTCTCTTGGTGTATTTATCTTTCTCTCTCTCTCACTAACTCTGTGGCTGTATGAATTTCTCTCTATCTCTGTTTGCTGCAAATGACAGTCAATGAGACTTAAAGCTGTGGTCATATCACTTTGACAATTATGTGTCTTTGTTCCCCTAGTACTGCCTAAGTCACCCGGACGGCCAGCCTTTCAGAGATGTGCTGGAGGCCAGTCTTGTCCGTCTGTCTGCCTTGCTGCTCACACAGCAACAGCAGGTTGGTGCTTACATTCTTGTTTTTAAAATCTTTTTTACTGGAAATCTTCTCCTGTGGAGAATGTTGTCCAAGGAGAATCTTGTTTTACTTTTGTTTTAATCAGGATTTTGATGAAGTCCTCTTCTATTTCTGCTTCATTCTGAAATGATTGTGAGCATGACTGGACTTTGATGAAAAGATGAATATAGCCCAGGGTTAGGTAGAGAGATTGGGGTGGAGGGAACAGGCAGTCACACATACACAGATGCATGCACGCTCACACACACACACGCACGCACGCACACAAGCATGCGCACACACACACACACACACACACACACACACACACACACACACACACACACACACACACACACACACACACACACACACATATGCACACAAGGATTTGCACAGAGGTGGAAAGAGAAGGAGAAATCAGTAGCTGCCAGTTCCAGATCTTGCTTTTCTTGCTTTGCCTCTTGTTTAGACTTGACTTTTAAAGGTAACTATGCTGCATAGATTGTTGAAATGTTATGAAACGTACAATCTACACAGCAGGTAGTAGGTGTGGCACCAGACAAAGATAGTCCAGTATGCTACATAGATTGTTGAAATGTTATGAAACATATCATGTACACAGCAGGTGGCAGGCGTGACTCCAGCACCAGACAAAAATAGTCTAGTACGCAACATAGATTGTTGAAATGTTATGAAACGTACAATCTACACAGCAGGTAGCAGGTGTGGCGCCAGACAAAGATAGTCCAGTATGCTACATAGATTGTTGACATGTTATGAAACATATCATGTACACAGCAGGTGGCAGGCGTGACTCCAGCACCAGACAAAAATAGTCTAGTACGCAACATAGATTGTTGAAATGTTATGAAACGTACAATCTACACAGCAGGTAGCAGGTGTGGCGCCAGACAAAGATAGTCCAGTATGCTACATAGATTGTTGACATGTTATGAAACATATGTACACAGCAGGTGGCAGGCGTGCCTCCAGTGGCGGACAAAGCAGAGCCTCAGTACCAGGCCATGGTGCTGCTGACCAGGCTGGTCAAGTTCAACGACAGCTGGCTTCTCTCACAGAGTCCCATCGTCACTCAGCTGCTGGAGATCTGGACCTCCGACACCTTCCTGCAGCGCCATGTGCGAGTGGTGAGTCTAGCGTCTAGTGTGTTGTTAAAGGTTCTAATCAAATTCTGCCTCACCAGAGGGTGTGGGGGAGGGGGGGGGGGGGTGGAGGGGTGTTGGTGTGGGGTGTTGATAGAAGAGAAATTGAGGAGGGAGTATGTCTTGGAAAGGGAAAGATGCCATGGGTGTACGTTCTGTTTGTTGAATGTTACTTCAAGAACAAAAGTACGTCCGTATACACACGCACACATGCAGGCAGGACATACTCCCACAGGTACGCACACGGGCCATACATGTATAAACTTACATACCTGCGTATGGACATTAACAAGAAAACAATGTACGATATATAACCAGTATGTACGTTCATCAAGTGCAATAATTGGATACATATGACAAGGCAGGTGAAGTTGGATATGTCTCAAAAAGGAAAAGTAATGTAATTATGTGTTACGTTTGACGACATTATTTTCTTCATAGAATGTGAACAGAAATGCAGCACTAAACTTATAAGAATAATGAGAATAATGATAGTTCTTACAGTGGGACCTTGTCAATATGATCAAAAACTAAATATTCTGAGAGTGAGAATGTCAGACGTTTATTCCAGGCATTCCCCTTAATGTGCTTGAAAATTGGTTCTGCATGACTCTGGCTTCCTGGGTTGGCGTGCATGAAAAAGTGCCCACATGGGTCGAAACCAAGCACTTGGTCCGATTGATTAAAATTCATCTGAGATTTCAACCAATTCGACCCAGCATTTTATCTTCACTGGTTGGGCACTTTCTCCTGCACACCACCCCTGTTGTCTTAGTTGCTGTGGTCCAGTGTCACGATGACTGTGCTGATGACTTGTGTATGGTGTGTGTGCAGGATGAACAGGACTACATCTACTGGAAGGAGCCAGCCATGATCGTCAAGTGCCTTCTCAACTACTTCAAGTGAGTTGCTGCACTTGGCTTCCTTGTTGGCCTCCGCGCACCTGTCTGACCCCCTCTCTCGGTCTCTGTTGGTCTCTCTTTCGCTTTTTCCTTCCCTCTCTCTCTCTGTTCATCTCTCTCTCTGTTCATCTCTCTCTCTCTCTCTCTCTCCTCTCTCTCTCTCTCTCTCTCTCTCTCTCCCCCTCTCTCTCTCTCCCCCTCTCTCTCCCCCCCCTCTCTCTCCCCCTCTCTCTCCCCCTCTCTCTCTCCCCCTCTCTCCCCCTCTCTCCCCCTCTCTCTCTCCTTCCCTTTTTCTCTCTCCATCCCTCTCTCATTCTATATCTCCCTCTCTCTCTTCTTCCCTTTTTCTCTCTATCCCTCTCTCTTTCTATCTCTCTCTCTCTCTCTCTCTCTCTCTCTCTCTCTTCCTCTCTCTCTCCCTCTCTTCTTCCCTCTCTCTCTCTCTCTCTCTCTCTCTCTCTCTCTCTCTCTCTCTCTCTCTCTCTCTCTCTCTCTCTCTCTCTCTCTCATTGTCTTTCTGTTTGTCAGAGAAACCTTGTGGTAATTTTTTTTTCAGTATTTATTTTGATTTCTACTTTGTTTTATTGTCAATTTATAACCAAGTTTCATTGTCTAAGTTTGTTTGCAAAGTAGTTGGTAGTGTGTTTTGAGTATGACTACATGTCAAACCTTGCAGTAACTAATTGGAGGGGTTCTGTTCATTTCTGGTTTTGATATTACAGTATTTCTTTATGATCAGTTTCTAACCACGCTGTCTCTGTGGTCAGGCACAACAGCCTGCAGACCACACTGCTGTTCCAGATCCTGCGCTGTTTCATGCACCGCTTCATCCCACAGTTCCAGTTTGTCAAGGACTTCTTGGAAGAGACTGTGGCCAGTGTAAGATAAAGCTTGTTGTACTTAGTCAGTTTTTTATTATTATAATACAGTGATGGGAACCCCCCCCCCCCCCTCCCATAATACAGAGGTGGGACCCAACCCCCTCACCCCCACCTCCCCACCCCCAAATTTGGAGATGTTATGAACAGAAAATCAGAACAAGCAAGGGCTTGAAAGGTGGCTTACACTGTAAAAATGTTATCACTCTCTCCTCTTGTCTCTTGTTCTCCTTTTGTCTCTGGAATCTTTTTGGGGTCATTAAAAAAATGGTTGTATTAGTCAGGGAATAATACTTATGTCTTGCTTCCCCATGCATGTCAAGTTCATTTCTCCATCGTTTTGCACTTTATATAATTACCATGAGGTTGTAGTTGACAAGTGTATGCACTGGCTAGGGGTGTTATGATGTTTTTCTTGTTTTTCTTTTCAGACCTACTCTGTCGAGTGGAAGAGGCAGGCCTTTTTCAAGTTTGTTGAGGTGTTCCATGATGCCACCTACCCACAAGAGCTCAAAGCAAAGGTAATTAGATGACTTGACTCAGTGCAGATTATCAGCTTCAAGCCAGTTTGTGCTTGTGTACATGTACTTATGTCTGGCTGGTTGACTCTCCACTGAATTCACAACAGGAATTTATCTCCCATGCATACAGTGGGATGAATTTACATAGGCTTATATGAGCTAAGCATGTATCTGTTGTTTCATGTACTTTTGACCTTAACAAATGTTCTCAGGGGAATTTAGAAGCCTACCCTTGCATAAAGCAAACGATCCATTCTTTATTTAATTAGCCTTTTTTTAAATTTCAGATTCTGCAGTACATCTTGATCCCCTGTTTCCAAGCGTCCTTCGAGCGTGGAGAGGGGGACCATCTAGTTGGTGGACCCCCAGCTCCAGAGCAGGACAATGATGACAATGTCATCAGCGTTTTCATCAACCGCATCATCGACCCAGACAACCCCTTCGGCACTTCCGACGCTGTGCGCATTCTGCTGCTGCAGTTTTCTTCCCTGCTGGTGGAGCAGGCGTCATCACACATCCATGATGCTGCTAACAAGTAAGACTAAGGAACATGTATTCATTTTGGATTTAAGGTTAAGTTATTCCTTTTCCATGTCATCCTGAAGAACTTAGCTATCAACAGCTGATGAAATGCTGGTAAAGAAGGGCGGGGATGTAGCTCAGTCGGTAGCGCGCTGGATTTGTATCCAGTTGGCCGCTGTCAGCGTGAGTTCGTCCCCACGTTCGGCGAGAGATTTATTTCTCAGAGTCAACTTTGTGTGCAGACTCTCCTCGGTGTCCGAACACCCCCGTGTGTACACGCAAGCACAAGACCAAGTGCGCACGAAAAAGATCCTGTAATCCATGTCAGAGTTCGGTGGGTTATAGAAACACGAAAATACCCAGCATGCTTCCTCCGAAAGCGGCGTATGGCTGCCTAAATGGCGGGGTAAAAACGGTCATACACGTAAAAGCCGTGGGAGTTTCAGCCCATGAACGAACAAACAAACAAACAAACTGGTAAAGAAATACCGAGACACTGGTTCCTGTTGTGTTTTTTCTATTGTTTAAAAAAACCATTATTGTGAAATATCTCAATGTCTGCAGTTTTGTAGACTATGTTTGTGGGTACAAACTCAAACACAGATATACAAATTCACGCATTTAAAACTCTCACCATTTAGGAGCTGTGTAAAACATGATGCTGTTAGAAAAGTGTTTCATTCAGTTTTGAAAGTGTGCAACTGTTGTCTTTCAGAATATGTTTATATTTTGTTTATATAGTTATGGTCCTGAGAAGAAGCAATTTGTTTTTTCTTTTACTGTGCATTTTCCATTAAATTACATTCTTATCCCAACTCACATACAGCAATTTACTCCAGTTTAGTGCTAGGACGCTGAATAGCATCGCCTTGGTAACAAGGGGAGGTCACCCTAAAAAAGAGCTACCTTGACCCCTTAACATGACAAAGTCACGCGTGACTTCCTGACCTTGCCGCCATCTTTGAATCATTCACTCTCCAGTGATCTGTGTCTACAGACGTGTTTTGATTTTGCTCCGGCTTTCAGCCGGTTTGTCTGACTTCTGCCTTTGTCAGACCCTGCCTTGGTACTTGCACACGGTCCCTCTGCTCCTACTGTGTGTTTGGGTGAGCTTTTTTGTCGTTTGTTATCGTTTTGTGACTTAGGTTTGGTCGAATACTTAGCGTTGTTTACATTTTTTCCGTTCGCCATGTCGGATAAGGAAAGAATAAAAATGCTAAGTCGGTGGCCGAGCCTTCTCCCACAAAGAAGCCTTCTCGTAAGTCGTAGAGTTCGGCATGTTAAGCTTTGATTAAAGTCACAGATCCTTGACTAAATCCTCGTTTGATGTGCGATAGACTTACCTTATTCTCCGGCTATGCCTAGTTTGCCTTCAGCTGCTTCACCGGTCTTGTCCGGTTCAGGCCCTGTTAGCGAGAAGCAGGATGTTTATGCTATTTTGCACTCCTTGAGTGCTTAGATATCCTCTCTTTCAGCCGAGTTTTCGTCTACCAAGGCTGAGATGTGTCTTTGCCTTCCGGTGTGGGAGGTGTGCGTTCCCTTGCCAGGGTGTGTGTCCGCCTTCCTCCACTTTTACGTCCGCCGACGTTCACGCCTCGTTTGAGGGCAGCCGTGGTGTTTCCCTGCTGCGTTCCCAGGCCTCTTGGACTGACGACGATCAAGGTATTTATACTTCGCCAGTAACCGGGTTCTCCGGCCAAAACGAAGTGCGTGTTTGGAGAGAGTAGCCACACCGGTTCGTGTGCGCGAAAGCTTAGGCCCTAGGTCTACGTCGTTCCGATTGACTGAACTTCTAGATCGAGGGAAAAGCCCAGACACGCGTTCGGTCTCTGACCGAACAGGGGAAGTGCGTCCTCCGACACTCCCTAGAGGAGCGGTTGGTGCGGCAGCACAGCTTTCACAGCTTTCCCCGCTTCCGCCTTTCAGGCAGGAAGCAGTCCCTAGGGACGTACCGCTTGGGTATAAAATCCCTCGTGGGCGTCTCTTCCGGGCGACACTTCGTCGGACTATGGTAGTCACGGCGGAAGTGTCTTGCCTGACTTCACGGAAGTGAGGGACTATGAGTCGGATTTTGGCACTTCCGTCCAGGGTGACGAAGATGTCAACTTCCGCATACCGACTAAGCTTCCGCAAGCTCTGGCTTTAGCGGAGGAAGTGGCTTCACGGTATTTTGAGGAGGGGGTGACATTCCCCGCTTCCGCCCTCTGGGCAGGAAAGCAGTCCCTAGGGACACACTGCTTGGGTATCGCATCCCTCGTGTGTCGTCTCTTCTGGGTGACGCTTCGCCTGACTATTGTAGTCAGGGCGGAAGTTCGTTGCCTTGTTGCACGGATGTGCGGGATTATGAGTCGGATTTTGGTGCTTCTGTTCAGGTTGACGAAGATGCCAACTTCCGTGTACTGGTTGAACTTCCGCTAGCACTGGCTTTGGCGGCGGAAGTTACTTCACGGTAGTTCGAGGAGTGTGCGGCAACACTTGTAGGTTTGTTGCCCAACCTCCTTCCGCTTTGGGGGATTCCCGTTCTGCGAAGGACTGGTAACAGCAGTTCCGTTTTCGGAAATTCCCGTTTTCGGAAATTCCCGTTGGTAGCGTTTGAGCTGTCTATGCTACTGACTACTGGGCAGTATGGCGGTGCGTTTCACGCTGTACCGTGGTTAACAGCACAAGGTCTGGCTCCTGATTCAGCGCAGCCTTACCGTGCTTCTTTGTTTTTAGCCTCAGCTTTGCCTGCTGGTTTGGCTAAGAGGTTTACACTGCTGCCAAGGACTACTACAGTAGTGTGTAGTAGTCCTTGACTGCTGCATATTTCAGTCAATTTGATTGGCTCGTTTGCCTTGCCTCGTTCCACTTTTCCGGAACTTGCAGTCCTTAGGCAAGATGATACAGCAGAGACAGAGTAGTCCCGTTTTCGGAGAATTCTCTTTTGTCTTTGGAGTAACTGGCTTACGTTTGCTTGAGTTATCGTCTCTCTCTGAGACTTTGCAGAGATCTCTGGCGAGATTGATCGCGTCGTCATTAGACCCATTCAGGTTTCGTGACGATGCGGTAGAGAAAGTTGTCACTATTCTGGTAGGGAAGACGGCTACAGTAGAACAGTATGTTATACTGAGTCCTCTTTCTTGTCTCTGGGGGAATAAGCACATGATCTTTTCAAGTTATCCTCTGTTTAGGAAACTTTGCAAGATTTTTTTTATAGAGCTCTATCTTCTCTGCTCTTGTTAACTTCGAGTTTCGTCGTGACGCACGGGAGAAGGATGTCATGTTGCTTCTAGCTGCTTTGGCTAAAGTCTTTTGAACAGCGGAGCCTCCCAGCGCTTTTCTTGGCACATTGCTTGGCTCAGGTTGCAAACAAGAGGCGGATCTACTCCGCTCTTTGCTTTTTGTGGTCCATCTTCTGGGAGAAGCTGTGATCTGCGTCGGCTGGCCACATTTGGCCTTTATTTAGGCAAGATGCGGAGCTAAGCAAACACACATTGGGTTAAACCCTCTGCCTTAGGCAGCTTCGCGGTATGTACGCCCATCTTTGGTGCGGCATACCTCTTATTTTTCACCTTCTAGGGTGAAGTTGCTAAGGCCTCAATTTTTGTTTTTTGCCTCTGTGGTGAAAACAAGGCAAGCTGTTAAAACTTTCTCAGCTTTTACGGCTTACAGAATTGCGCTTTCTCATCAGGGTCATAAGCTTTGGTTTCTGACAAGTCGCCAGAACATGTCCAAATTATGGGCTCACATTCTGACTAAATTTTTAGGCTCACTGAGCCATTGCTCGTAACCTCTCAGTCGGAACTTTTCCGGCTAAGCCTACCTCTTGAGGCAGTGGCTTCTGTCAGCGACTTTCGCTGCGCGGCACAAAGGACTTGCAGGAATTCCTTAGTTTCAGCTTTTCTTTCTAAGAGGTTACGGAAAGAACTAATCACCATCATGTGGCTAAGCCTAGGTTTGGCACAGACGTTTTTAGCATTGGGGTTGTTTTTCTTCCACACGCAAAGACATACACCGTCGTTTGGCGGGTACGCCCTTCACAGAGAAGGGTGGACAGGTTGCAAAGTCTGTTTCGTACTCTGTCCTTGATAAAGAGAGCGGCTGTTCGTGTTCTGACCTCTCTTTTTGGCCAAATGGAATCGATGGCCACTCTTGTGCCCTTAGGCAGAGTCCACAAGCGGCCATTTCAGGCTGCCCTGAGTTCGCTGTGGAAGCCTTCTCTTCAGGGCTGGGAGACAGTAGTCTCTCTTGTAAGCTGGTGTCGGCACACAACGAGGCAGTGGCTGCTCCCTGGGATTTCACAGGGAGTGCCAATTTCGTTTGCCCCCCCCCGGACGAGTTTCTGTTCACAGACGCGTCTATGGAGGGCTGGGGTGCCTATCTTTCTGTTCACACTGCGTCAGGTCTGTGGAACGAGACGCAGAGTGGGGGGCACATTAATGCCCTAGAGTTAGAGGCTGTTTTCCTGGGACTCCAATCGTTTCTGTCTATGGTCAGGAACGAATAAATTGGGGTTCGCACAGACAACACGACCATGTCGGCCTTTTTCAACAAACAGGGAGGCACTTTGTCTCTCGCTCTTCTGTCAGGTCAGGTCAGATTCTTGCCTGGGGCAGCCAGCACCTTATTCTGTTGTCAGCGAAGTACGTCCCAGGCATACTCAACGTTCTTGCGGACTACTTCAGTCGCCCGTAGTGTACGATGCACACGGAGTAGTCTCTGACTCATCAGGTCCTACAACGTCTGGGTGGCATTTCGGCAAGCCTACAGTCGATCTGTTTGTGGCAAGATTCTCCTGCAGGCTTCAGGTCTTTATCTCCCCCTTTCCAGACCCAGAGGGGAGTGAAACAGACGCCCTCGAAGTAAACTGGTCGCGTCTGAGCCTATGCTTTCCCCCCTTTTCATCTCTTGGGAAAGGTTCTCAGGAAGGCGGAGCGGGGACAGCCTTGCTTGGTGTTGGTGGCCCCTTGGTGGCCCAGCCAACATTGGTTCCCCGTCCTCCTTCGCCTCGCAGACGGCCCTCCATTCTTTCTAGGTCGCTGCGCCGTTCTGGCTCCTCAGACGCTACTTTAGGCTTTGTCCAAAAGGCCCACAGGGAATCGACCAGCACTGTTTATGCGTCACACTGGTCAGCTTGGACAAAGTGGTGCTCGGAGAATGGAGTTACTGCTACTTCACCTCGCTCTATGCATGTAGCAAATCATCTCTCGTGTTTGGCTGCTCAGGGCTTGGCTCCTTCTTTTTTTGAGAGTCAGGCGCTCAGCCATTTCTTCTACTCTGAAGCAATTAGGGCATAGCATTAACCTGGGCGGTGTAATTGCTAGTGTTCTTAAGGGGGCAGCGATTGGTTTTACGAAGGCTAAGTCCCCTCTTCCCGCGTGGGACTTATTTTTTTGGTACTCAAGTTTCTAGCCTCTTCGGATTTCGAACCTTTAGCTTCAGCGAGCTTAGCTAACTTGACTCGTAAAGCCTTGTTCCTCGTTTTGTTAGCCTCTGCCCGTGGAGGCGGTGAGGTGCACGCTCTTTCAGGCCTGGCTAAGGATATTTCTTTTGAGAGCTATGGCTCTTTTGTTTTAAGATTTCGGCCGGAGTTCCTTGCCAAAACCAAAACAAGGTCTGTCCTCCTCTGTTATTCGCATTCCTCCTTTAAGTAGGATTCTTGCGTCTGGTGACCCTGATATGGTCAATTGTCCTGTTTGTACTCTTACCAGCTACTTATCCCGTACCACGCCCATTAGGTCTAGGGACCAAAAACTGCTCTTCATCTCAGTTGGCACTGAAAGGAGCAAGGACTTGTCGCGGGTCACTTTGGTAAGATGGGTCTCTACGCTTATTAAACAAGCGTATGCGTGGTGGCACAGACAAGTTGGGATTGGGCATTCTGTCCTTCCTATGAAGTTGTCAAGAACTCATGAAGCCAGAGCCTGGGCTACTTCTCTGGCAGTCCTCCGCTCAGGCGTGCTGGCAGAGGTCTTAGACGCTGCCTACTGGAAATCGCAGGGCGTTTTCATCAACTTTTACCTGCGAGATGTGGCCAGCACTCGTCATGGTGGCAGTAGCTCCCTACCAGCCTTTGTCGCTGCTGGACAAGTGGAATTTTGTTTTCCCACCTCCTTCATTAGCATTCTGCTGTATGTGAGTTGGGATAAGAATGTAATTTAATTGAAAATTTTCATCTAAATTTTAATTTGATTATATACTTACCCAACTCACATAGTTGATACCCGCCCGCCTGCCCCGCTTTTGGGGTTTTTATGGGGGTTTTTTCCTAAAAAAGAGGGAAATTTTTCTATGTTCGCTTTCGATTGAATGATTCAAAGATGGCGGCAAGGTCAGGAAGTCACGCGTGACTTTGTCATGTTAAGGGGTCAAGGTAGCTCTTTTTTAGGGTGACCTCCCCTTGTTACCAAGGCGATGCTATTCAGCGTCCTAGCACTAAACTGGAGTAAATTGCTGTATGTGAGTTGGGTAAGTATATAATCAAATTAAAATTTAGATGAAAATTTTCCATTTTTCAGTATGCCTTTGGTACTCCTAGCTGAATGGTACGGTTGTCAAAGGTTGAGCATGACTTAATTCAGATACTGATGATGAAATGTGTGTTTATTTTAATGCTTGTTATTTTCTCAGGTGCCAGGAGACTGGTTCTGCATAACTCTGTTTACTGTTGTTGTCTATACTTCAAGCGCCTACTTCCCTTTGTTTCTAAAATGAATGATACAGATATTTAGATAAAGCAACTCAATCAGAGAGCCATACGAATTTCAAAGAGTCTATTTTGACTTAGCTGGTTGAAAAAGAGTCACCAGTGCAAGGTGTACTTTAAAACGAGAGTGTTACTTCTAATGTTGACTTTTGTTCATACCAACTTGTGTGGTTTGTTTTTCATCAGGAAACAAGGGAACAAGCTGCGTCGCTTGATGACCTTCGCCTGGCCGTGCCTGCTGTCCAAGAACTGTGTGGACCCGGCCACAAAGTACCATGGTCATCTCCTGCTGGCGCACATCATCGCCAAGTTCGCCATCCACAAGCGCATTGTGCTGCAGGTCAGTCTTTCTTGGTTTTCTTTTGACTGTCTTCATTGCTGTGTAACTTGGTTCAGAAGGAAACGCTCATTCACTGTGAAGTAATGGAGCAGTAAAGTGAACTTGGCGAGTGTGTCCTTGTTATGGAAGGACACCTGCAACAAACGGAGAGCTTCTGCAATCGTAAGGGTATCTTTATAACAGGTGGCACTGGATTGAAAATACAGTGACCCCTGTCATAGAAAGACACCTGCAACAAAGGGAGAAATGTAAGGGAATCTTATAACAGGTAGCACTGGATTAAGTCAGAAATGAATCCAGAAATTGACGAATATTGCAGTAGACTATGCAGGCTGATTGACAACAGAAAGTGTCCTTGACTGGATGGTGACCTGTCAGAAGAGGGGCTTTACATAACAGGTGCTACAGTACCAAAAATAGTACAATGGAACCCCCTTTTAAATCCCCCCAATTAAAGGCTCCTACCTTACTTTTTCACATTTTCTCTTCATAATCTCTGTAAATTTACCTCCAGTTTAATACTACCTCCTTTTTAAAACCTTTTTGGAGGTCTTTCTTCTTCTTCCTCTTCTTCGTTCATGGGCTAAAACTCCCACGTTCACTAATTTTTTTGCACGAGTGGATTTTTACGTGTATGACCGTTACCCCGCCATTCGGGGGTGATTTCGGGGGATTCGTAGGTCTGAAAAGAGGGGTTAGACTGTATGCTGAAGATGACTGTTTCAAGACTGAACACTGTAATGTTGTCTGTGTGATGCTACAGGTGTTTCACAGCCTGTTGAAGGCGCACGCCCACGAGGCCAAGGCTGTAGTGCGCCAGGCGCTGGAAATCTTAACCCCCGCCATGCCCAGTCGCATGGAGGACGGCAACGGCATGCTCAACCACTGGACCAAGAAGATCATTGTGGAGGAGGGACACAGCGTGGGACAGCTCACGCACATTCTGTAAGTAGGCAAAACTTAGGGTGGCGTTGGGGGCGTTGAAGGGGTGAGGGAGGGAGGGGATGGATTTTGATGAGGGGGGGGAGGGGGGGGGGCAGTAGGTGAGGGGAGGGAGTTAAATGGAATGGCATGCTTGACCAAGAAGATCATTGTGGAGGAAGGACACTGTGTGGGACAGCTCACTCACATTCTGCAAGGGGGAAAAAATTGGGTTGGATGTGGGACATTTAATTGGGGGGGGGGGGGGAAGTTGATTGAAAATTGGACTACTGGATCATTGTTGAGAGACGCAGAGTGTGACTGGGAGGAAAGGGGAGGGGGGAGAAGGCATGGATGGGGTAGTTGACTGGCAATGCCATGCTCAACCTCGGTGCAGCTCACACACATTCTGTAAGGAACAAGAAATTGTGGGAGAAGGGAAGGGAGGGGTGAATTTAACGGCAACGGCATGATGAAACACTAGACCTTAAAAATCATTGTGGAGGTGGTAGCAATAGCATTGCATAGTGTGGGAGGATAAAAACGATTGTCAATTTTCAGGGAGAAATTTGCGAGTAATAGTCATATTTTGTATTGAAGCACACTTTACATCCTGAGAGTCTAAGAGTGGAAGTTGTCTTTGATTTTTTCAGATCTTTGGTTGTGCGGCACTACCGCATCTACTATCCAGTGCGCCACTCCCTGATTCAGCACATGATCAGCTCCCTCAACCGTCTTGGATTTTCTCAAAGTGTACGTATTGTACTGTTCAGATACAATAAAGATTAAATTACATTCTTATCCCAACTCACATCAAGCAATTTACTCCAGTTTAGTGCTAGGACGCTGAATAGCATCGCCTTGGTAACAAGGGGAGGTCACCCTAAAAAAGAGCTACCTTGACCCCTTATCATGACAAAGTCACGCGTGACTTCCTGACCTTGCCGCCATCTTTGAATCATTCACTCTCCAGCGATCTGTGTCTACAGACGTGTTTTGATTTTGCTCCGGCTTTCAGCCGGTTTGTCTGACTTCTGCCTTTGTCAGACCCTGCCTTGGTACTTGCACACGGTCCCTCTGCTCCTACTGTGTGTTTGGGTGAGCTTTTTTGTCGTTTGTTATCGTTTTGTGACTTAGGTTTGGTCGAATACTTAGCTTTGTTTACATTTTTTCCGTTCGCCATGTCGGATAAGGAAAGAATAAAAATGCTAAGTTGGTGGCCGAGCCTTCTCCCACAAAGAAGCCTTCTCGTAAGTCGTAGAGTTCGGCATGTTAAGCTTTGATTAAAGTCACAGATCCTTGACTAAATCCTCGTTTGATGTGCGATAGACTTACCTTATTCTCCGGCTATGCCTAGTTTGCCTTCAGCTGCTTCACCGGTCTTGTCCGGTTCAGGCCCTGTTAGCGAGAAGCAGGATGTTTATGCTATTTTGCACTCCTTGAGTGCTTAGATATCCTCTCTTTCAGCCGAGTTTTCGTCTACCAAGGCTGAGATGTGTCTTTGCCTTCCGGTGTGGGAGGTGTGCGTTCCCTTGCCAGGGTGTGTGTCCGCCTTCCTCCACTTTTACGTCCGCCGACGTTCACGCCTCGTTTGAGGGCAGCTGTGGTGTTTCCCTGCTGCGTTCCCAGGCCTCTTGGACTGACGACGATCAAGGTATTTATACTTCGCCAGTAACCGGGTTCTCCGGCCAAAACGAAGTGCGTGTTTGGAGAGAGTAGCCACACCGGTTCGTGTGCGCGAAAGCTTAGGCCCTAGGTCTACGTCGTTCCGATTGAGTGAACGTCTAGATCGAGGGAAAAGCCCAGACACGCGTTCGGTCTCTGACCGAACAGGGGAAGTGCGTCCTCCGACACTCCCTAGAGGAGCGGTTGGTGCGGCAGCACAGCTTTCACAGCTTTCCCCGCTTCCGCCTTTCAGGCAGGAAGCAGTCCCTAGGGACGTACCGCTTGGGTATAAAATCCCTCGTGGGCGTCTCTTCCGGGCGACACTTCGTCGGACTATGGTAGTCACGGCGGAAGTGTCTTGCCTGACTTCACGGAAGTGAGGGACTATGAGTCGGATTTTGGCACTTCCGTCCAGGGTGACGAAGATGTCAACTTCCGCATACCGACTAAGCTTCCGCAAGCTCTGGCTTTAGCGGAGGAAGTGGCTTCACGGTATTTTGAGGAGGGGGTGACATTCCCCGCTTCCGCCCTCTGGGCAGGAAAGCAGTCCCTAGGGACACACTGCTTGGGTATCGCATCCCTCGTGTGTCGTCTCTTCTGGGTGACGCTTCGCCTGACTATTGTAGTCAGGGCGGAAGTTCGTTGCCTTGTTGCACGGTTGTGCGGGATTCAGTATGAGTCGGATTTTGGTGCTTCTGTTCAGGTTGACAAAGATGCCAACTTCCGTGTACTGGTTGAACTTCCGCTAGCACTGGCTTTGGCGGCGGAAGTTACTTCAAGGTAGTTCGAGGAGGGTGCGGCAACACTTGTAGGCTTGTTGCCCAACCTCCTTCCGCTTTGGGGGATTCCCGTTCTGTGAAGGACGGAAACAGCAGGTCAGTTTTCGGAAATTCCCGTTTTCGGAAATTCCCGTTGGTAGCGTTTGAGCTGTCTATGCTACTGACTACTGGGCAGTACGGCGGTGCGTTTCACGCTGTACCGTGGTTAACAGCACAAGGTCTGGCTCCTGATTCAGCGCAGCCTTACCGTGCTTCTTTGTTTTTAGCCTCAGCTTTGCCTGCTGGTTTGGCTAAGAGGTTTACACTGCTGCATAATTCAGTCAATTTGATTGGCTCGTTTGCCTTGCCTCGTTCCACTTTTCCGGAACTTGCAGTCCTTAGGCAAGATGATACAGCAGAGACAGAGTAGTCCCGTTTTCGGAGAATTCTCTTTTGTCTTTGGAGTAACTGGCTTACGCTTGAGTTATCGTCTCTCTCTGAGACTTTGCAGAGATCTCTGTCGAGATGGATCGCGTCGTCATTAGACCAATTCAGGTTTCGTGACGATGCGGTAGAGAAAGTTGTCACTATTCTGGTAGGGAAGACGGCTACAGTAGAACAGTATGTTATACTGAGTCCTCTTTCTTGTCTCTGGGGGAATAAGCACATGATCTTTTCAAGTTATCCTCTGTTTAGGAAACTTTGCAAGATTTTTTTATAGAGCTCTATCTTCTCTGCTCTTGTTAACTTCGAGTTTCGTCGTGACGCACGGGAGAAGGATGTCATGTCGCTTCTAGCTGCTTTGGCTAAAGTCTTTTGAACAGCGGAGCCTCCCAGCGCTTTTCTTGGCATTGCTTGGCTCAGTTTGCAAACAAGAGGCGGATCTACTCCGCTCTTTGCTTTTTGTGGTTCATCTTCTGGGAGAAGCTGTGATCTGCGTCGGCTGGCCACATTTGGCCTTTATTTAGGCAAGATACGGAGCTAAGCAAACACACATTGGGTTAAACCCTCTGCCTTAGGCAGCTTCGCGGTATGTACGCCCATCTTTGGTGCGGCATACCTCTTATTTTTCACCTTCTAGGGTGAAGTTGCTAAGGCCTCAATTTTTGTTTTTTGCCTCTGTGGTGAAAAACAAGGCAAGCTGTTAAAACTTTCTCGGCTTTTACGGCTTACGGAATTGCGCTTTCTCATCAGGGTCATAAGCTTTGGTTGCTGACAAGTCGCCAGAACATGTCCAAATTATGGGCTCACATTCTGACTAAATTTTTAGGCTCACTGAGCCATTGCTCGTAACCTCTCAGTCGGAACTTTTCCGGCTAAGCCTACCTCTTGAGGCAGTGGCTTCTGTCAGCGACTTTCGCTGCGCAGCACAAAGGACTCGCAGGAATTCCTTAGTTTCAGCTTTTCTTTCTAAGAGGTTACGGAAAGAACTAAACACCATCATGTGGCTAAGCCTAGGTTTGGCACAGACGTTTTTAGCATTGGGGTTGTTTTTCTTCCACACGCAAAGACATACACCGTCGATTGGCGGGTACGCCCTTCACAGAGAAGGGTGGACAGGTTGCAAAGTCTGTTTCGTACTCTGTCCTTGATAAAGAGAGCGGCTGTACGTGTTCTGACCTCTCTTCTTGGCCAAATGGAATCGATGGCCACTCTTGTGCCCTTAGGCAGAGTCCACAAGCGGCCATTTCAGGCTGCCCTGAGTTCGCTGTGGAAGCCTTCTCTTCAGGGCTGGGAGACAGTAGTCTCTCTTGAAAGCTGGTTTCGGCACACAACGAGGCAGTGGCTGCTCCCTGGGATTTCACAGGGAGTGCCAATCTCGTTTGCCCCCCCCCGGACGAGTTTGTGTTCACAGACGCGTCTATGGAGGGCTGGGGTGCCCATCTTTCTGTTCACACTGCGTCAGGTCTGTGGAACGAGACGCAGAGTGGGGGGCACATTAATGCCCTAGAGTTAGAGGCTGTTTTCCTGGGACTCCAATCGTTTCTGTCTATGGTCAGGAACGAATAAATTGGGGTTCGCACAGACAACACGACCATGGCGGCCTTTTTCAACAAACAGGGAGGCACTTTGTCTCTCGCTCTTTCTGTCAGGTCAGGTCAGATTCTTGCCTGGGGCAGCCAGCACCTTATTCTGTTGTCAGCGAAGGACGTCCCAGGCATACTCAACGTTCTTGCGGACTACTTCAGTCGCCCGTAGTGTACGATGCACACGGAGTAGACTCTGACTCATCAGGTCCTACAACGTCTGGGTGGCATTTCAGCAAGCCTACAGTCGATCTGTTTGTGACAAGATTCTCCTGCAGGCTTCAGGTCTTTATCTCCCCCTTTCCAGACCCAGAGGGGAGGGAAACAGACGCCCTCGAAGTAACTGGTCGCGTCTGAGCCTATGCTTTCCCCCCGTTTCATCTCTTGGGAAAGGTTCTCAGGAAGGCGGAGCGGGGACAGCCTTGCTTGGTGTTGGTGGCCCCTTGGTGGCCCAGCCAACATTGGTTCCCCGTCCTCCTTCGCCTCGCAGACGGCCCTCCATTCTTTCTAGGTCGCTGCGCCGTTCTGGCTCCTCAGACGCTACTTTAGGCTTTGTCCAAAAGGCCCACAGGGAATCGACCAGCACTGTTTATGCGTCACACTGGTCAGCTTGGACAAAGTGGTGCTCGGAGAATGGAGTTACTGCTACTTCACCTCGCTCTATGCATGTAGCAAATCATCTCTCGTGTTTGGCTGCTCAGGGCTTGGCTCCTTCTTTTTTGAGAGTCAGGCGCTCAGCCATTTCTTCTACTCTGAAGCAATTAGGGCATAGCATTAACCTGGGCGGTGTAATTGCTAGTGTTCTTTCGGGGGCGGCGATTGGTTTTACGAAGGCTAAGTCCCCTCTTCCCGCGTGGGACTTATTTTTTGGTACTCAAGTTTCTAGCCTCTTCGGATTTCGAACCTTTAGCTTCAGCGAGCTTAGCTAACTTGACTCGTAAAGCCTTGTTCCTCGTTTTGTTAGCCTCTGCCAGTGGAGGCGGTGAGGTGCACGCTCTTTCAGGCCTGGCTAAGGATATTTCTTTTGAGAGCTATGGCTCTTTTGTTTTAAGATTTCGGCCGGAGTTCCTTGCCAAACCAAAAACAAGGTCTGTCCTCCTCTGTTATTCGCATTCCTCCTTTAAGTAGGATTCTTGCGTCTGGTGACCCTGATATGGTCAATTGTCCTGTTCGTACTCTTACCAGCTACTTATCCCGTACCACGCCCATTAGGTCTAGGGACCATAAACTGCTCTTCATCTCAGTTGACACTGAAAGGAGCAAGGACTTGTCGCGGGTCACTTTGGTAAGATGGGTCTCTACGCTTATTAAACAAGCGTATGCGTGGTGGCACAGACAAGTTGGGATTGGGCATTCTGTCCTTCCTATGAAGTTGTCAAGAACTCATGAAGCCAGAGCCTGGGCTACTTCTCTGGCAGTCCTCCGCTCAGGCGTGCTGGCAGAGGTCTTAGGCGCTGCCTACTGGAAATCGCAGGGTGTTTTCATCAACTTTTACCTGCGAGATGTGGCCAGCACTCGTCATGGTGGCAGTAGCTCCCTACCAGCCATTGTCGGCTGGACAAGTGGAATTTTGTTTCCCCACCTCCTTCATTAGCATTCTGCTTGATGTGAGTTGGGATAAGAATGTAATTTAATTGAAAATTTTCATCTAAATTTTAATTTGATTATATACTTACCCAACTCACATAGTTGATACCCGCCCGCCTGCCCCGCTTTTGGGGTTTTTATGGGGGTGTTTCCTAAAAAAGAGGGAAATTTTTCTATGTTCGCTTTCGATTGAATGATTCAAAGATGGCGGCAAGGTCAGGAAGTCACGCGTGACTTTGTCATGATAAGGGGTCAAGGTAGCTCTTTTTTAGGGTGACCTCCCCTTGTTACCAAGGCGATGCTATTCAGCGTCCTAGCACTAAACTGGAGTAAATTGCTTGATGTGAGTTGGGTAAGTATATAATCAAATTAAAATTTAGATGAAAATTTTCAAATATACAATACAGAACATTCATGAGAACTTACACCTATGCGTTTTTAAAAGTAAACACACAACATACACAACACACAACATACACAACAGACAAATAGTAATTTGAAAAATAAAAAATGAATACTTTTTGTCTGGTTCTAACAACAGTCTTAGTTTGTGTTTCAGTGGATCATGGAACAAAAAGATGAGACGTTCTTGTATGTCTTAAATTGTTAACAGGCAGGTTGGAAGCGTCAAAGAAAATTTTTCATTTTAATGTACTCATTTTAATAGACCATAACGAGTTGTTACTGTTTTCACAATGGTTGTGTTTCAGTCATCCATGGAACAAAAAGATGACAGTTTTATGTTGTGTTTCAGTCCAGCATGGAAGGAGATGAAGAGAAATAGATGGGGTTGTCTTTGTGGTTCTAACGACAGGTGTGTTGTGTTTCAGTCCAGCATGGAAGGAGATGATGAGAAATGGATGGGGTTGTTTTTGTGGTTCTAACAACAGGTGTGTGTTGTGTTTCAGTCCAGCATGGAGCACCGAAAGCTGGCGGTGGACCTGGTGGACGTCATCATCAAGTGGGAACTGCAGCGCATCAAGGACGAGGCGGAATTACCACCAGACACTGTTGAGGTCAGTGCGGAGTCTCTAGTGGGCTTTGGGGATCAGATGCACACACACACACACACACACACACACACACACACACACACACACACACACACACACACACACACACACACACACACACACACACACACACACACACACACACACACACACACACACACACACACACACACACACACACACACACCCTTCTCATTCTCTGTCAGTGTCCTTTTGGCTCTTTAGCCATCCTTCCTGTTACATATCTTATTCTTTGTCATACTGATCAGCAATAAGAAGAGCTTGTTATAATCTGTTTCATATCTTATCACAGGCCATACCAGATTCTCCATCCAGCACATCTGGGGGAGTGAAGCGACAATCCACATCTGAGCTGCCTGCAGAGAAGCGAGCCCGTCATTCTACTGGAGCAGGATCTGATGTAAGCTTTAGATGCATCACTTTTCAATGGAAATCTATCTATACACGATGGCTGATTGAAAGAATTGTCTAAAGAAGGAGAAAGACACCTTTTTTCTGATGGATGCCAGTCTTTGTTCTATATTGACTAACCATTTTAGTGACTTGGTATGTTGAGACGTATTTGAATGTGTTCTGTGTCAAGACTTTCTCTCTTCGTTGGCCGTATTTTTTTCATATTTTTTCATCATAAAAAACTGATTGAAACCTCGGGCCTTAGAAACTGTCTCTTTTAAGACCAATGCTCTTGTTTTTTTGGAGGCCTTACATGAGGCACACCACTCTAACGTGAATGTGTAGAATACTTGTTCTGTATGTCTGTATTGTGTATGTACACTTGAACTGTTTGTTTCAGAGTGGACGAAGCTTGCCTGACGTGAACAAGCCCATTGAGAAGCAGTACTGTGAGGCTGTGGTCAATTTCTTGCTTCGTATGGCCTGTCAGGTAAACTGTAAATGACTTGTTGCAAACCTCAAGCATCTGTCGTAATGTGAAAACTTGAATATTGCAGAGTGAAATGAGTGTACTCCATAGAACCCTGTTTAATGAATTCCTTGAAGATGAACCTCTGTGGAGTTATTATATTTTGTGTAAGTGAATTTAATGGGTTGAACTGTGCACTTGTTCATGGGAAGGGTCTACTGTATGTGTGTTTCCTTGTCCATTTTTTTTCTCTCCGTTTCTACTTGTACAAAAATACAAAAACAAGAGGTCAGCAGGGTGTTACTAGCTTACAATATTGACTAGTCCTGTTCAACTCGCCAAATTCAAGAGAGAAAAAAACAAGTCGCATGAAGCAATATACAACATTTAGTCAAGCTGTCGACATCAAAGTAACAGATTAACACAAAAAAAGTCATCGCCGAGACTATTTTAAGATAGTCTCGACTAAAAACACTGAAAAACCGAGACGGGTCACGTGCGTAGCGCGCACGAACGCAGTACTTACTTAAACCTATTTTCTGTAATTCTGAGCACATTTTTATGGTAAACATAACATATGTTTTTGAAATCAGGAAAAATTGTGGAATACGATGCAATCATTTTTGAATCTGTTAATGAAAATTCGATTTTAATGACAACTTTAATGAGCAAACTTATTAACTAATTTTTACAATGCGGACCTGAAATTCAATCCCATAGTCTGGACTTCATCGAAGATTGCTTGACCAAAATGAGGGCTTGACAGTGTGGCCTCAACTTTCACGAAAAGCCAGATATGACGTCTTCAGAGATATTTATCGAAAAAATGGAAAAAAAACATCCAGAGATATCACACCCAGGAACTCTGATGTGAAATTTCATGAAGATCGGTACAGTAGTTTTCTCTGATTCGCTCTACACACACACACGCACAAACATACATACATACATACATACATACATACATTTTTGAGTCACTTGAGAAAAAGTGACTCTATGTAATCGGTCAGTGTTAGTCTGTCCGGCCGGCCGTCCGGCCAGCCGGCCGTCCGTAGACACCACCTTAACGTTGGACTTTTCTCGGAAACTATCAAAGCGATCGGGCTCATATTTTGTTTAGTCGTGACCTCCAATGACCTCTACACTTTAACGATGGTTTCGTTGACCTTTGACCTTTTTCAAGGTCACAGGTCAGCGTCAAAGGAAAAATTAGACATTTTATATCTTTGACAAAGTATCTCGGAAACTATCAAAGCGATCGGGCTCATATTTTGTTTAGTCGTGACCTCCAATGACCTCTACACTTTAACGATGGTTTCGTTGACCTTTGACCTTTTTCAAGGTCACAGGTCAGCGTCAAAGGAAAAATTAGACATTTTATATCTTTGACAAAGTTCATCGGATGTGATTGAAACTTTGTAGGATTATTCTTTACATCAAAGTATTTACATCTGTAGCCTTTTACGAACGTTATCAGAAAAACAAGGGAGATAACTAGCCTTTTCTGTTCGGCAACACACAACTTAACGTTGGGCTTTTCTCGGAAACTATAAAAGTGACCGGGCTCAAATTTTATGTGAACGTGACTCATTGTGTTGTGAATAGCAATTTCTTCCTGTCCATCTGATGCCTCATATAATATTCAGAACTGCGAAAGTGACTCGATCGAGCGTTTGCTCTTCTTGTTGTTTGTTGGCTTAACGCCCAGCCCACCACGAAGGGGGATATCAGGGCGGTGCTGCTTTGACATTTAACGTGCGCCACACACAAGACAGAAGTCGCAGCACAGGCTTCATGTCTCACCTAGTCACATTATTCTGACACCGGCAGACCTGTGCACATCTACGGTTTCTCCGTAATTTCTCCGATTTTTATATGCAGAATACGGTGCTACGGATTTGTAATTAAAATTTCGAAATTCCGATGTTTTACTAAAATGTTTTAAAATGTTTTGACCAATTAGTTGGCCGTTGCGCTGAAAAGACGTTTTCCGATTTTCCGGAAGCGTGCGTGTTCTCAGCATTGAGTCTTTGTTCTTAGACTTAGTTCGTCCAGCGTCTGCGTGGCAACTTGTGATTAAAGTGAAACATGAAAAAGAAAAAAAGAGTGCGAGATTCAGATAGTGAAGAGACCGCATCACAGTGGCCTTGTGGTAAGGCGTCCGCCCAGTGAGCGGGAGGTCGTGGGTTCGAACCCCGGCCGGGTCATACCTAAGACTTTAAAATTGGCAATCTACTGGCTGCTCCGCCTGGCGATGGGTTTAGTGCTAGGACTGGTTGGTCCGGTGTCAGAATAATGTGACTGTGTGAGACATGAAGCCTGTGCTGCGACTTCTGTCTTGTGTGTGGCGCACGTTAAATGTCAAAGCAGCACCGCCCTGATATAACCCTTCGTGGTGGACTGGGCGTTAAGCAAACAAACAAACAAAAGATAGTGAAGAGGAGACACCAGCTCTGTCACCAAAGAAGAAGAAAACGGCACAACAGTGCTGGAAGTCCAGTTATTCTCAAGACAACCTGGAGATCTTAAAATCCAGTTTGTGTGCTTTGTGAGCAGAATTATGTCTTGAACTGTCATTTCAGCTTACTACTGAAACATTTTAAAAACTACTGAAATTTGGTTTGTTTACTACTGAAGAGCGTTTTGAATGTGCACAGGTCTGCACCGGACCAACCAGTCCTAGCACTAACCCCATAATGCCAGACGCCAGAAGGAGCAGCCACTAGATTGCCAATTTTAAAGTCTTAGGTATGACCCGGCCGGGGTTCTAACCCACGACCTCTCGCTCACGGGGCGGACGCCTTACCACTAGGCCACCGTGGCGGTACATACATACATACATACATACATACATACATACATACATACATACATACATACATACATACATACACACACACACACACACACACACACACACACACACACACACACACACACACACACACACACACACACACACACACACACACACACACACACACATACATACATACATACATACATACATACATACATACATACATACATACATACACACACACACACACACACACACACATACACCAGGACCCTCGTCTCAATTCCCTGTACTGTCTATGTTAAAACATTTAGTCAAAACTTGACTAAATGTAAAAAAGGTCAGATCAGATTGATACAGTTCTGTACATAGACCACAATCCTCTAACCACAGAAAACTCATCTGCCAGTGTACCAAACCAGCACACACTTCTCTGCTTTAATTTTCTACCAAATACACATAAGCTAAAGCTTTAACACATCACACATCTGCCCAACCAACTGACTCAGGCTGTTTGGAATTTTTCTTTATGTGTTGCCTTTTGTAATTATAAAGCGCTTGGAACTATTCATGGGATTTGCACTATTGAACAGCTCTTTATTATAATTATTATGATTATTATTATTATTATTATTCCTTCAGGTGAATGAGGCTTCAGCAGCGATCGGTTCTCCAGGTGAGCAGTTGTCACGGCGATGCGTGGCGCTGTTGAAGCTTGTCCTGAAGCCAGACGTGTGGCTGGGGGTGGAGCTGAAGACGGCCTGGCTGGAGAAAGTGCTGGCCTCCGTGCAGAACCACCAGCCCAACTACAACAACATTTGCACAGCGCTGGAGCTCCTCACCTACCTCTTGACTATCCTGGTAAGCTGTCACCTCTCAGTAAGCTTGGAGCTCCTCACATATCTCTTGACTATCCTGGTAAGCTGTCACCTCTCAGTAAGCTTGGAGCTCCTCACCTATCTCTTGACTATCCTGGTAAGCTGTCACCTCTCCGTAAACTTATTATCTAAGATGATTATTCCTGCCAGTCAAAATGCGTTGTACTAGTGGCTCTTACAGGACACAAAATTAGCAACAGCAACAATATCGAGACATGATGAAGTACAAAACATTTACAAGCACATCTGCATACAGTTCTTTAAAGTGATGAAAGAACATACATCATAGTCATTTGATAATAGTGTGAAGATAACAAATGCAAACTTAGCTTTAGTTGTAGTTTTGCATCCTCGAAAGATGGCAGCAAAGATATCAAGTTCTGATTTCTGACAATACCAGGGATGTCAGTGAAACACAGAAACTCATGTTAAATTGCCAAAAATGTTGCCATAATTTTGGAAGAAATGCCAAACTTTTTCACTGTTTGGAAAAGATGGAGACAAGAACTGCCTAAAACTTACAAAAATTGACGAAACTTTCATGACCATTACAACAAATTTGTTGAAGAAAACAAATCTCAGCAATATAAGCTGAATTCATTCCTCATTGACGTGAAAGCACAACACTATCACCCTGCACCTTGTGTTTGTGGCAGAAGAAGGAGCAGATCCTGGCCATGTTCAAGCCACTGCAGAAGAGCATCGGGCTGTGCATGCAGTGCACCAACACCAAGGTGATCCGCTGCGTGCACAGCCTCCTGTCACGCCTGACCGGCCACTTCCCCACTGAGGCCAGCAGCTCCAACGTGGCCTCCAAGTACGAGGAGCTGGAGAACCTCTACGCCAATGTCAGCAAGGTCATCTACGAGGGGCTCACCAACTATGAGAAGTGAGTGCTGCTAGTTGGTCTTTTTTCCCCTGCATGTGTGTATTACGGTTTTCCACGGGCTGAGACTTCGGCTGTTATCTCGCCAAACTCAGATTAAAAGCAGCACTAACGAGTTTCATAGCCAGCAAAGAGATGAAAGAGTATCGAGTGAGTAAGTGAAGTTCAGGCAAAACAGTAGTCATCAGTCAGCATGAATGACATTCAACCAATGTTTCTGTGGACATTTATTATAGCAAGTTACCTTCACTCCGAAACAGGATGAAAACCTCCACCACAAAAACAATTGACCCTGCTATCTGACTGGGTTTGTGATAAATCATATGCATGGTGAGATACATGTATAACACAAACTGTAAACTGCAGGTGCAAACAGGTTTCTGTAACCTTTTTGGACTTCAGGCATATGCTTTTAGGGAATCCACAGAAAGCAGGTAGATTACATGACAGGCTGAGCCAAAACTTATTTGTCAGATCAGAAGACTGTGTATTGGAACTCACTGAGTGTAAGCTTGTTTGTCTTTCATCAAAGCTCTTAACTTGCTCAAACATTGTCCTGCTGATGGCGTTTTCCTGTGCTAACTTTTACATCTTGATGCTTTTTGATTTTCCCAAGGTCACCTAACGGGTCACCTTCCCAGCTGTTCAGCACTCTGATGATTCTGAAGGCAGCGTGCCAGAACAACGTGGCTTACATCGATCGTCTGATCACGACCTTCATGAAGGTCATGCACAAAATGACGCGCGAGCATTTGCAGCCGACCAGCCCGGAGGCCACCCCACGTTAGTGTTTTGATGTTGAGTTGGTGGGGGAATGTTTGCAGAAAGGTGGTTGCTATAGTGGGTAGGGTGGAGCGAGTATTGTGAAAGGATATTGTGAACCTGACATTTCAGACATTGGGTTGTTGTTGTTGCTGTTATTCTTTGAACTGTTCTTGTTTTTCTTGCCGTTCTTCTTTTGTTGTTGTTGCTTTTTGTCTGTTTGTCTTTCACAAATACGCAGCTTTTTTTTAATCTATCTATGTTACTAAGAGACTGCAGTAGCTACACGTCAGAATCATGTGAACGCATACTTACACACACACGCACGCACGCATGCACGCACACACACACACACACACACACACACACACACACACACACACACACACAAACACAAACACAAACACACTACTTGCAGCTGTCTTGAACAGTCCAGCAGTGTGCACAATGCTACATGCAGCTTTTTTGAACAGTCTAGTCAGTGATGCTTGCAGTATGCACAATGCTACATGCAGCTGTCTTGAACAGTACTGTAGTGTGCAAAATGCTACCATCAGCTTTCTTTCCAGCAGTGGCCAGCGAGCTACTGATTCTGGCCCTGGATTCAGTGAAGAACCGCGTGGGGGTGATGAGCCATGACATGAAGAAGAGCTTCATCACACACATCCTGCAGGGCCTCATTGACAAGACTCCCGACAACAAGGTCATGAAGGCCATCACCAAGATGGTGGAGGACTGGGTCAAATTGAAGGTCAGTGCCGTCTGGGATGACGTTATCTCTCTTTTGTTTTTATTTTTACCAGGGTACACGTGGGTATGAGTAAAACTTGAATTCAGGCAGTTTGCTAAGGCACTTTTCAACCACTCATTTTGTGATTTATGATTTGCAGTGGTATGTATCTGTTGTCCTGAATTGTTGTTTTTTTTCAGGTAGATGAATTAGATCCTTCTGGCACCCACCGCTCCATGTGTTTATCTCAGATTGCTTCTTTGTCTGTCCGTGTTCTTATGTCAACTACCTCTTGTTCTGTCTCTTCTTCATAAAGGGATGTATGTCTGTGTCTTAGATGGTCTTCTTCTTCTGCGTTCGTGGGCTGAAACTCCCACGTACACTCGTGCTTTTTTTTTGTTGCACGAGTGGAATTGTACGTGTATGACCGTATTTCTTTCGAATACATCACCTCAATTTAACTAATAGGAGTTACCTTACTTACTAGACTGAGAAGCGTCTTATGTTACCAGTACTAGACTGTAAACAAGGTCGCTAACTCTAGATTTCCGTCGGTATACCATTTAGGGGAGTAGTCTCCCTTTGTCGGTAGTACCTCTCTGCGCATGTGCCAATGCCCATAATCCCCAGTTTCAATTTCTTGCTACGGGGAGCTAGACGTGTATTTAGACCTTTCCCGTCTAAGAAGACTTCCTTCACAGGAACTACAACATTCACCTTCAATCACGGTTTGGGCTTTCCTTTTTAAGGGCGATTACTACGCCCGTATACATTCAATGATTCATCACGTTGAACAACGTAACGAACCGTGAAAATGAAAGTGAAACGGCTTAAAAATGTAACAAAGTTACTTGGTCATAAGTAGAAGGTACTTCAATCATCAATGATACCTTGTTGACACACAGAGCCTAACAGGCTCCGTTACTTGTCTTTTTTAACTAGTGAACATGCAATTGAACGACAACTATTCTTTACTCAGTCGTTACGAATGTCGAACAGATATTTACAGCGGTTGGACCGGTTTCATTGGCGCAATAGAACTCCGCGAACGATAACTTACCTTGCCGCTTTCAATGAAAAGCAACGGCAGGTCACCCTACACATCAATGTAGGAATACGTACAAGACCTTCAACTTCGATATTACCTGGTGTTAGGAAACGCTACCGTTGCTGAGCTTTGGTTCAGTTTTGTGTGTTGCATGTAGTTGACTTATTTTTACTTTGTGGGAAAGTACCGATATTATATTTTGTAAACACAATATTTATGCTTGGACGAGAATGCAGGTGAACTTTCTAGTCCTGTCAAAACAAGTTGTTTACCATGCTGATTTAGTGTGAGTTCGTGGCGTTCGTTCGGATTAAGTGCGTCGGCGCTTTTTGATGTACGTCATAAGAGAATGTCGCTAGTTTAGTCCATGCACGGCTCGTATAATGTAGTTGTATCGTGTTCGGTCTGGAATATTCTCGAGATTGAGTATTTACTATATATGCCAGCGCGATTTGAATGTTAAAAAAAGCTTCTATTTGAGTTCTGCTACGTTGTGCAGTTGTATGTATTGAATGCTGAATAAATCCTCGAACTCAATTTGACGAGTTGTTTTCTGTTGCTGCGAAGACGGGCGACGTAGAATAAAAGAACACAACTATACGACGTTTGAGAACTTGTGGCAATCTCAAGTGTCGTGTAACACCCGGAAGTTTTTTGCGTTTTAACAGCTTTTTATCAACTACAGCGAGGTTTACCATGCGCGTTATCCCGACCGGAAGCGCATTTCTGATCCGAATTTTTAGGCGTACAAAGTACCGAGCGCCCGCGAAGGTTACATACGGCGTATGAATACTTCTGTCATTACAAACTGCGATGACTCTTGCGGGCAGCGTAGATACGGAACGCAGTACGCTTGAACGCTGATTGAACTGAAGGCACAGAGCGCCCGCGAATGTTACATATGGCGTATGAATACTTCGGTCATTACAAACTGCGATGACTTTTGCGGGCAGCGTAGATACGGACCGCAGTACGCTTGAACGCTGATAGAACTGAAAGCGGGTTGTATCGAAGAATAACAACAACAAACCTCGCCCGCTTGGAAAGAAAACCAAACACTGAGATTGAGATATGCGCCTCCGGGAATATTACGGAGGGAACTTCCTTTACTCTCAGAGAAAGGCAAGTAATTCTCTCTCCTATGTTTCTGGGAAACGATGTTTTCTGCGGTTGGCAGATTATGGTTTTGGTATTTTTATCAGATGATCATGGTGGACTCACAGAGACCACGTGGTGGTACTTCTTCAAATTGGATAAAGAATACTTTCCTTGCCAACTTAACTTGATTAACTTGTAAACTTGTATGCGTGCATACATACACATTATCTGTATATAAATATATATTAAAAAAAAAAAAATTTTTTTTTTTTTTTTTTAAATTGACAAGGAAGAATTAAAGTGTATGCAAACACAGATGGGACATCTTTATTGGGATATAATCCTTTTTTCTTGGCAAAGGGTATCAAAGAAGTCAGTTGATGTTACAAATTCCATTTTCATGGAGTGTTTAAATCAGCTATCTGAGTGGTAAAAGATTTAACTTATGGATAAACTCAAGTGTTTACACTTTGAGATTTACACTCAGCTAAAATCTGTTGATACCACAGTGCCAGGAGACAGCTCTTCAAATTCAATTAGAACAGGCACACATATATACTTATGTTCTGTTCCAGTGCACAATTGATGTACATTACACTTGAATGACATGTTATGAATAATATACAGTTGAAACCATGCCTTAGGGGCATGAATAAACTTGGTTGTTAACACATGAGTATTACACTCAGCTGAGTTTTCACAACATGCAAGATCGAGCAAGGCTCTGAATAATACTCACAGGGGAGCTTCCTATAATGTTGTCATGCCTCTACTTATTCCTGGTTCGTAGGCAAAACCTAAGCCTTTGACCTTTAACAAGGCCACATCTCTACTGTTGTCACCTAATCCTACGACTAGGTTCTCAGAAGTAGACAACAGGACCTAACAATAAGAGGCCGCCCTTAAATAACACTGGCTCTAGTCAGGTTTATACAAGGGATACAATGTTTATCATTTCATATTATGGAAAATATAACATATTTGCTAAACGGATGTTGTTACAACACACAATTAACTATGCCTCCTAGACAGAGCGGCTACTCTCATGAGAAAGGTACTGGATAAACTCTTGGCACATCCATGCCGTTATCAGTACGAGGGGGAATTAAGTCATATTGACATGTATTTATATATACGTAGACATTACCAAACAGACAATGTCGGGCGCTCTGGGGGAATACCTCCAGTAAGCACAGGAAGAGACAGGCTTCCTTTTCGCCCTGATAACTCCCAGGATCGTTGCGACAGCTTATGACAGACCCTCCAGCTGTCAGGCAAGACGTCCACTGGGCGTAACATGAGTAGAATCTCCCTGAGGTAGCTACAGCCTCGTCTGCAACCTCTCCCTTGAGGTGACCCCGAAACACGGCTGTTGACAGGACTGGGCCCCTCCCACCACTATCTTTGCCAGGGTTCCCCATCATGATGGTGGCTTCATGCATTTTGACTACCAGTATTCAGTGCTGCAAACTGCCTGTAGCGATGCTTCAGCACCGGAAGGACAGCTCCCGCCCCCCTTTGCCTGTCTACCACCTCCTGACGGACTGAGGAAGACCTAATGTTTAACGCTCTTGGAACTAGACCAACACTTCACGCCTGACCATATTCAGCAGTGCCCGGCTACACAGAAGTCTGGGAGTGTGAGGAGAATGCCTAGAGCCTCCTAGTTATCTTCATCACCTGGAATGGAGAGCTAATGGTTAGAGGCTACAACCTTCACACCGGGGAGCCGCCCTACCAGTAACAAGATGGCACCTGCAATCTGCATACAGATCACCAGTCAAACAGCGGTGGACAACTGAACAGGGTATAGTAGTCACATCAGTTTCCATGCATACTGCAAGCTCTTGAGGTCTCTAGATGTCTCCTTCGGATACACAGCTACAAGACAGACACTGCGTACCAAGATAAGAGGAATCAAAGTGTCTCAAGACATTTGCCTGAGGAAACGACTCTGAAGATCACTCACACTTGGAGTGGAGCTTGTTCAACAGGGTAACAGGCCCAAGAATCTTGCCATACAAGCGTCGGGCAACACGGGTGAGCATGTTCAGGCTACATCACAAGGCGGGGAGCTGTTGGAGATAACGCAGAGACGGGGGAAGAAGTGCTCTGAGATCGTCAAGTACAGAATGCTTTCATGACCTGTGGACGGACTCAGCGTAACAACTTGTAAGAGTTGCCCCTTCTTCCTGAATGTCATCTGACACCCGCATCAGCCAGGGGATGATGATAGAAATGTCAGATTGTACAGTCGACACTCAACAGAGGATGTCCGACACCTGTAACAGGTCACATCTCGACTGATAATGGTAACAACTCTGGCAGAAGCATCAACAGGAGAGACGACAGTAGACGTCCTAGAGAAGGGATGGGCCGTTTAAGATCACTGGGCAGGTGCCCCTGAGATGATCAGCAGCTTTTGGAAGACAACCTACCCCAGGGTCAGGCAGTCCTTAGGCTACAAAACCTCATGGTTATCATCCTTGGACCAAGTCAAGAACCGCCCTGATATGGCGCTTCGTGGTCGGCTGGGCGTTAAGCAAACAAACAA
Source organism: Littorina saxatilis (assembly GCF_037325665.1). Taxonomy (NCBI): domain Eukaryota; kingdom Metazoa; phylum Mollusca; class Gastropoda; order Littorinimorpha; family Littorinidae; genus Littorina; species Littorina saxatilis. Next base: position 26,867,099 of record NC_090256.1, read on the forward strand.
ACCAAGTCAAGGCAAAACCCTTCAACAGGGACAGCACTCAACCTACGTCATGCTTCAGAGACGGACAGACTTGACTAAAGAGGGAATGTCTCCCGAGGTGACTCCGCCCGTTTTTCCATGGACTTTCCAGGAAGGACACTGAGAGATAGTCTGAGGTCTGGCCAGCCATCCGCACTATGAGATCCATGGGCCAGATTTCATAGATCAAGGAGGACCTCTCAGCCCATGCGGATTGATTAGTGCTGCCAGACATCTTGGACTGGGTAAACCATACGTCCCTCCATCATTGAGTCAAATTTTCCTGGAACAAGAAGAGCTTCCTCTACCTTTAGGGGTATTGGGTACGGCCACAGACACACTTGGATTTGGGAAGGCTCAGCCACCCCTTCCAACCGAACCTTGAATTGGACAAGCTTCGTTTGCCTCTTACAACTGGCGCTCTAAGATCCCTGGACCACAGAGATAAGACCTAGAGGTATTCCTCCCCCGAAAGGCATAATGAGTGCGGCAATACCTTTGACAGTGGGTGAATGTGTCCATCCCATCCATATGTAGACTCTCAGATGCCTGGACTCAAAAGCTAAAGGAGCTGGAGGAAAGAGACACAGTGAGATCCTAGCAGGAGCTAGGAATACCACACAAGGCTATCTCCCTCGCTCCCAGTCTACGGTGACACAAGGTTATTGGGTGAGTATAAGTTGTGTCACTCTAAGAGCTTGAGGTAGAGACACAGTGAGATCCTAGCTGGAGCCAGGAATACCACACCAGCCTTTTCTCCCTCGCTCGAAGAGCCTGAGGTAGAGACACAGTGAGATCCTAGCTGGAGCCAGGAATACCACACCAGCCTATCTCACTCACTCCCAGTCTACGGCTACGCGTCGTTTTTGGGCGAGAAACGTGGCAACTCGGGTGCTGACTAAGACCTTTGTCAAGTCAGAACTATGCATCAGACCAAGAGAGTACACCTCCTGCCTCAGGCAGGGGCCTGAAAACAACTCTGCATAGTCACCCTAGAGCTCAGCTCCACAAACAGCTGAAGTGCCCCAGAGCTCACAAAGCTATGCTGGTCAGACAATGCAACACTTGCCGCCCGCAGCCACGCCTACTGATAATCCAGATATGGACTTGGGTGATCTAGGCAGAAGTACTACTGAGATCACAACATAAGACATCTTTGTGAGTTCAACTACCAGGGGGCAGAACTTTGCATCAGCCCAAGATAGTGCACCTTCGGCCATAGGCCGGAGAACATCACTGCATAGTCATCTAAGAACTTGTGAGCTCTACAGAAATCTGGAGTGTCCCAGAACCCACAAAACCTATGCTGGGCAGACAACCCAGCAGATGCCACCTACAACCATGTTTACAGAAAACCTAGATCAAGGACCTGGCTGATCAAGCCAGTAAACGGTCCTGCTGAAATCACAAATGTGACCTCTCAGTGAGTTGCATGCCAGGCATGGCACCCTCTTGAGTAAGACAAGAGCGGTCATTCAGCCAATAAGGGCTCAGAGATGCCCATGGTCACTGGGGACCCCCTCACGCTATAAGTGTGGAATTTCAAAGTAAGAAGCAGGTTTTCCCCTTGGGTAAAGGCAATACAGCTGGCTGTCTTTCACTGGCTATTCTAGGACAAATGGTACCTATAACCATTAAGGGTAGGCTTATAGCCCCCACATGCGTTGAGACAGGCACAGGAAAGGTGCAGACAGTGACCGTACTGCTGAGCGCACTTGCGCTTACTTCCTGTCACGCAGGAGGAACAGCTAAGTCAGCCTGAATTTACACTGGTATCTGTGCCTACCATCCTCATTAGAGAGGTAAATTCAGAGAGGATATATATATTCATTCATGCGACTGGCACAATTGTTTGCCATGGAAAGTGGTGCCTCAGACCAGAATTCTACAGGATCTCTGGAAACTCTGTCAATCTCCCTTAAATGGAGGATCAGTCGCAGAGACGCACCTTGGTGATAAGTTCAAGGTATTAGAGGAATTGTTATCTCTGACCATTCCTCATCTTTTAGGTCGTTCACCTGATCCGCCTGCAGAACTTTACGTTGCTGGGGAGTTGGGTCGCTCAAGGCGCATAATGGCAAGTCATAACCATAACCCAACATTGATAAAGACAAGTGATCAGAGGAATAGTAACGACCATCGAGTAGAAACCAGCTCTACATTGACAGGAGGGACTTTCTTTCGATTGTCCCTTTCTGGAGCAAGTTGACACAGTGGCAACAATGCAACTTGCCACTCGCCCGACTCAGGATTTCTTGCTTCTCAGTCCGATGATCTATCCTTTTCTTCCCCCGATTTTACAGGGGGGATTCCGGACAAATGGGCTGAGTCGGGTGAGGTGACACTAGATTACCGATCGAAAGTCAACCCTCCAGCCTGTTATCTATTCTCCTATTAGTTAAATTGAGGTGATGTATTCGAAAGAAATATGTATTTTTTACAAGTAAAATGACTTTCTAAGAATACTCACCTCAATTTAACCAGAGACCCTCCCACCAACCCCGCTATTGACTTAATAGCTTCGAATTGAAACTGGGGATTATGGGCATTGGCACATGCGCAGAGAGGTACTACCGACAAAGGGAGACTACTCCCCTAAATGGTATACCGACGGAAATCTAGAGTTAGCGACCTTGTTTACAGTCTAGTACTGGTAACATAGGACGCTTCTCAGTCTAGCACTCGTAAGGTAACTCCTATTAGTTAAATTGAGGTGAGTATTCTTAGAAATAGTCATTTTACTTGTAAAAAATACATTTTTTACCCCGCCATTAAGACAGCCATACGCCGTTTTCGGAGGAAGATGGTCTCCTCACTCTGGTGTATTTCTCTTGTGCACACTGTATTTCTCATTGTCCCTCTATCTTCTCTTCTGTGTGTCCCTCCTTCTTCCATGTAGTCTCTCTTTTATATCCTTGCACGATTTTGGAATAAAATTGTCCTCCCCGCTAGGTTAATCAAGAAGAACCAGATTTTTAACTCTCAGTCCATTCTACAGACACAGCGTGAGATCAACCAAGCTCCTCAGGTGAAGGACAAGGCCTTGCTGCTGACCAAACTGATGATCAACGTTGAGCGCAGGTTTCCTGATGATGCTGAATTGACCGCTCAGTTTCTGGACCTTGTCAACTACATATACAGGTGTGTGTGTGTGTGTGTGTGTGTGTGTGTGTGAGTGTGTGTGTGTGTGTGTGTGTGTTTCTTTCTTTCTTTCTTTCTTTCTTTCTGCCTTTCTGTCTTTCATTGTTTCTTTTGTTTTACTTTCTGTCTTCCTTTCTTTTTTTCATTCTTTCTGTATTTTCTGCCTTTCCATCTGTCTTTCTTTCATTGTTTATGTGTGTGAGTGTGCGTTCTTGTCTGTGTGTTTGTGATCTATGTCCATGTGTCTTTTTGCATCGTATATGACAACCAAACCATGCGTTACAGGGATGAGAGCCTAAAAGGAAGTGAACTGACCTCAAAACTGGAGCAGGCTTTCCTGGCCGGTCTGCGCTGTGCCCAGCCCTCCATCAGACAGAAGTTTGTGGATGTAAGTTGACTTTTTCACTTGCCATCCGTCTGTGTTAATCATTCAGATTTCATGCTATGCTATGCTAATTTGCTATTTCTGTCCCCAGTACAAGAGACTATTTGGGACATGAAGTGGTAATACGCTATTACAGATTTCATCTTGTTGCTTCTAGTCATGTAACAAGTGTGAGGAAGATGCATTTAACTGATAATAACCCCTTCACTGCTACTTTAAAATGTTTGCCCAGTGGTAAAGAATTTTTTTGCTTTGGTCTCCTCCAGTTGTTAGTTATCTGGTGATATTGCTGGGATTTTCATTTGATTTTCATTACTTTATTGTCCCATCGCTTGGAAATTCGGGTCGCTTCCTCCCAGTGGAAAGCTAGCAGCAACGGAGTCACGCTACCCAGGTGTCTGCGTGTTTAGGTGTATTCAGCCACCTGCACTTATGGCAGAATGACCAAGGTCTTTTACGTGCCATTGTGGTGACACGGGGGTGGGACATGGCTTCCGTCTCTGGGTCTGCACATAAAGTTGACCCGTGTCCGGCCCGGCCTGAATTCGAACCAGCGACCTTCCGATCACAAGTCCAGTGCTCTACCAACTGAGCTACCGGGAAGAAAGCACTGTTGTGAGAATGCACTATGGACGTCCACAGACTCGGCAATCAAGAGTTAACCTTGAAGACTAAGCATGAGGAAAGGTGATAACTGACTTGTTCCGGCATCTGTGTAGCACGCTCATGATTGTGAGTCACAGAACATGACCATGAAGACACTCCCGTTGAGCTAAATGCCTATTGTCTTTTTCAGGTGTTTCACAAGAGCATGCTTCCTCGTGTGTTTGACCGTCTGCTGTACATCTGTTGCTCTCAGAACTGGGAGAACATGAACCAGCACTACTGGATCAAACAGTGCATTGAGGTATTAATGTGCTCGTGTCTGTCTGTCTGTCCATTTGCATGCCTTTGTATGTCTCTGTGTCTGTGTTTGTGTATCGTATCTCTCTTTCTGTCTGTGGGTGTGTCTGATTGTCTGTGACAATAAGCTAGTTTAATTTTTTCCTATTTTTAAAGGCATATGTACGCGCTCCCGTGTTTACAAAGTGTAGTTTGCCCATAATCGATGTCAAACGCACCATAAGACCATGTAATGACGATATGTCGCCATGCGCGGACCATATACATGCATTACAGCTTGTTTTAGAGTCTCAAAAACTTTGGATGTAAACAAAGACGCGGAGTTATTTCCCTTGCGTCAACGCTACCTCTGTTGGCAAATCTATAAATAGGACGATCCAGATCAAAATGAAAATTAACATATCTCAACATTGAAGGGGTCCTAGACCACAATATTTTGCAGGGAACTTAATTTAGCATGTCTCCAGCTGTTGGTAAAGCAATTAGCGTGTATAGTCATCGAGTACATATGGCTTTAATCCAGGCATGTTGACATTATACTGGTTGGTATAGGTTTACCCTTGCCCAAGTATGAGGAATATGTACAAAATCTTTATAAAATTGTTTCTTCGCATAAGCTGAAGCAGCTAAGTGTGTTTAACATTTCCCATTAATACACAGTTGTGTTTTGAACTTAAAAGACTCCCCGAAAAACAGAGTATGGGTGCCTAAATTGTCATACATGTGTGGAGAAAAGCGACTACAGGAATATTTGTCTTTTCTCCATGTGCAATTTTCTTCTTAAAGTTCATAGAGTGAAGAAGAAGAGAAGGCGTAGAAAGCAGAATATATTATCTAAGTTAGTATTGAAACGGTGTGGAATTAAGATTCACACTCTAAAATCATATTTGTTCTTTCCCTTAGTAAATGGTTTGGAAATAGGTATGATCCAGTCCTTTCTCATTGTTCTCTCGGGCGGTAGAATTTAATTGGCTCTGACACGATGGCGCCGAACTGACTGGATTCAAGTCATGGAGGTCGGAGGGGCCAGTCGGTGAACCTTTTTCCCCCTCTCCCAATGTAACCTTTCTGTATTGACTTTTTAACCCCTAGGTCACTTCTCCTGTCACTAACCCCCTACGCCTTTGTGCGGGAGGGCAGTCAGCGAGGGCATTGTTTTTCTACATCCACCTCTCCCTCCTCCCCAACCTCCTTTTCCTGTTTGACCTGATTCTTTACTTCTATGTTGCTGTGCTTTTGTTAATAATACTTGTTACACACAGACGAACACACACACAGACACATACACACATACACACACACACATACACATACATTCTCGCTCTCTCTCTCTCTCTCTCTCTCTCTCTCTCTCTCTCTCTCTCTCTCTCTCTCTCTCTCTCTCTCTCTCTCTCTCTCTCTCTCTCTCTTCTGTAGCTTTTCTATCAATCTTTCTTTTATCCATGTATTCGATATAAATATGTATTCTGTATTCATTTGTTTAGTAGAATGTAGATTTTATGTTTATCATCTACATATGAGAAGCCTGTTGAATATACACTGTGTTTGATTGTGGTTAACTTGTAACTGCAAACGGTTTTTGGTGTGACATGACTATTTTGCGAGGTAATAGTCAGAGGTTGTGCACTTTGTTCGCAGTGTTGATCACCTATGAGTGTTTGGTATCAAATGAGGCGTCGTAGAATTTCCATTTTATTGAGGTATTTCTTTATAAGGTTTTTGATGTAGTTTTCTCAGAGCAGAAGTTTTTGTGTATTTTTAAGGGATTTTTACTGTAGCTTCTATGGAGGCTGACAGCAGCCTTGAAACTCTCCCCCCTCCCTCCCCATTTTGTTCTGTGGTCCCAGAGCGACGTTTTCATTGGTTCCTTAGCAGTGACATCAGGGACAGTCATGGAAGGTATATAAGCTGTTAGTTTTTGAGGTTCGGCGGGAGTCTGAGCAACCAACCTGACTTTGTGTCTAAGTAAAAGGTATACCGGACTTCCCACTTAGAGTTACAGCATTGCTTCTTTGGGAATGGTTGTGGGAGGGTCCCAACCTCAGTACCGAACGGTTGTGGGAGGGTCCCAACCTAGTATTGAAGTATTTGTTGTCATCTCTTAAGTTGTCCTCCGGGGTCTGAGCAACCAACCTGACTTTGTGTCTAAAGGGTATACCGGACTCCGCCCTGTGGACTGAACTAACAGGGTTAAAAACAAACGTTCCGCAGTCCCAGGTTACCACACGGCGAGTAAAGTGGCGTCGCTTTACTCTTTTACTTTATTTTTACTCAGGCCCCGAACCCCTGCCCAAATTTTCAGCCATTTTAGGACATAGGATATTTTTTTCCCAGTAGTGTATTTTTGCTAAGGGTACCTACGGGTCATTTCCAAATTTTCAGCCATTTTAGGACTTAGAATTGTTTTTAAGTAGTAGGAGAATTACAGGAATGGAGTGAACCAATGTACAGATATACTTTCTGAAAAGAACCTACGCCTTGTATTGAGTTGTTTTCATGATTTGTTTTGATTCAATACAATTTTGAACTTCACCTGCCTCTTCTTGAGCTTATATTCTGTGTGTCTGTTTGTCCTGTCGTGTGATTGCCATCCTGACAAATGACCTTCAAGCACGTATAACATCTAAGACACAGACAGAGTTAATCTGAAGCTCGTCTCACTTTCGGCTTTACAAATTGGTGTCAGAAATGTGAAGCTAAGACCGCTCGGCTTTACACATGTACATGTAAAAACCTGCTCGTCCAACGATGAATGTACTTGGGAGTTACAACCGTTTAATGCAGAAGACCATTATCTTAACACACAATTTTGAACTTTCAAGACCATTATCTCAACACCCAAAGTTAATTATTCCCTTGACAAAAAACACACACTTCTCCCATGAAATAAGATCCATTGTTTCATTGAGAACTTTTTTCGCAGCTGCTACTGCAAGTGGCGGTGAGCGGCACGCCCATTCAGAGTTCGTCTCCCATGAACCTGCTGCCCTCGGCATCGTCGGTGATCAACATGGCGGACAGCCAGGAGCGAGCGACCTTCGCCAACATCGTGCACATCAAGGAGGAGAGCATGGACGTGGAGCTGGTCGACCCGCCCGCTGAGGTAAAAGAGGTGAGTCCCCCTCTCTCTTGTCTGGCTTTCGGCCCTTGTGTTGTAGCCATAATTGGGTTATCTTTACTTGTAATATTTTAATTTTATTTGATAACTCTGTTTTTGTTATGATATTGTTGAGCTGAATTTTTTAGCTACTTTCAATTGATCTATTGAAGTGTTTGTGTACCCTCACACAGATGTGCAGAATAAAAGACACAAGCATATATATACATACACACACATGCACGCATGCACACATGAATGTGTGCGCTCACACACACACACACACATACACGTGTACACACACACACACACACACACACACACGCACAGTTACCTGCCACTTAACTCTTTTTGCTACACATCTCCACAGCTTTTCCATCCTAATATTTTGTTCTATTTGTCAGGAGGAGATAGAGAAGCTGGAGAAGAAGATGGAGGAGACGGAGTCAGCCCCCAAGCAGAGCCTGCACTCACTGCTGCAGAGACAGAACAAGTTCCTCGACACCTGCAAAGAAACCAAGGTCTGACACACCTCTTATTTCATGTTTAACCCACCCACCCTAATTTCGGAATAAGTGCTAAACTTTAGTCCATTACCTCGACAGGCTTTTCTCGTGCAATTTCAACGTTTGTTTCTGTGTGACGAGGGGGCAAAATCTGGTACAAAATCTGCTTCGAACATGTGTTATGGAAGATAAGTTCCCTTGCATTCAAAGGTGATGTCCTACCTGACAATTGGACGACAAAACCAAAGTTCAACTTTTTGTCTTGACAGTCAGACTACAAAAGAAAAATCAACCAGTCATTAGGTTTCTCTTATGTCCATAGATACCTATCTGATACCTACAGCCCTTACAGTTATAAGACTTGGTTTAGTCCTCTATCTTGAAAGATTTGTCTCCTTCACTTTGCTTGCATCAGAGTACACCCACAAAAGGAAAAATAATCAAACTGAAAAAAATGCAAGTTGCGCCGCTATTTGAAGGTCTGTACATTGTGTCCCCAGACGATACACTACCTGATGTCACTGATCCAGCTGTGCCACGTCAACACGGACCTGGCCCACAGCTGCTGGCTGGACATGTTTCCCCGCGTGTGGAAGATCTTGTCAGAGAAGAACCAGCAGAACCTGGCCATGAACCTGGGGCCCTTCTTCTGCAGCGGCAGCCACGTGTGTCAGAAGGACTGCCAGCCTAGCGCCATCCACACCTTCCTGGAGGCTGCCTCCCAGTGTGTGCCGCCTATACCTATCAAGCACACTACGTTGAAGGTTGGTTTTGGACCCTGGAGTTATTTCTTTAGGCATGTGTTGTGCATGCACTACACACAAGAACACATGTGCACAGTCACACTCGTACAGGCACACACACTGACACACACATATAAGCCCACAAATGTGCTCACAAACACACAAGCGCACAAATGTGTGAGCATACGCACACACACACACACACACACACACACACACACACACACACACACACACACACACACTCACACACACACTCACACACACCAACTAGCAGCACTCACTTTGCTGACATTGGCATAGAGGAGGCTGCTTTTCAGTACATAGCACACATCCCCATTAAACACGTAGCCATGCACCTGGTTTCATGAGAATTTGGAAGGTGGTTGCAGAGATGTTATTTTTCTTGACACCCTTTCCTGGCACAAAAACAGTTCGTGTTACAGACAATAAAAAGAGAGGTTTTGAATATGATCCTTCGCTTTTTACAGTACTTTGGCCGTTCACACAACCTGTGGCACCGAGCGTGTCTGCTGATGGAACAGATGATATATGAGAACAACCCTGTGCCCGCCATTCGCACTGCTCCTGGGAGCGAGTACGAGTTTGAGCCTCAGACTGGTAACACACAACAGGTAAAAACCACTCAGCTGGCTGTCTGTGTTTACTTCTACTTTGCTATGGTTAAGCCTTGACTTATAAGAGTTTGATTCTGTGACTGATTCTGTGGTTGGGCTCTTATTTGCAGGTCATTTTGACCACCTTTTTTGTCCTTGTAAGTCAGTCAGGAAAAGGTTAAAGGCACAGTGCAGCTCACAGCCTTCGTTTTGCGTTTTTGTTGCAGCTGAGTGCATTTACAGTTCAAAAATCCTCCTATGGTAGTAAAACAAACCCAAAACTACCCAACGACGACATCTGTGAAGCTCGACAGTTTCTTGTTCACGCGAGTGCATAAATTAACCTAGTTATTACGTGGTGTTTGGTCGGAGTTCGATTCAACTGAGTGATTCCGGCCTCCATTTTGTTTTACACAAACTCATGATGACGTGTGACATAGTTTGCTAGTGACTGTCTTTTTGTGCATGATGTGGTGATCTACCTGATCTAAATTTAGATCCAAAAATAGGTCAAGACCAGCCGGGTCCGAGTACGAAATTAATTCGTAAAAAAATTGCAGTTCTTGACTCTTTGGGTGCAAGTCAATGAAACTTGGTAGTTCTTCTAACGGATAGCTGCCTGAGGTATGACTAAAAGCCCCAGGGGCTCCGTGCACCTGGATTTGACAAGTTCAGTACCTTTAAGCCAGTAGATATAAGGGATTTCGTTGTTGTTTTTATTGGTTATCCCTGCAGCTGTTTGTCTGTGTGGGCCCTTCATCTAAACCAAACAACATTCTGATACCAGAGTGGACAGCAGTACATGAGTGGGGTTCTTAAGTGGATTCTTATCTGGTTCTAAAACAAAATTTCTGAAAATTTGAAGGAACGTTTATGAATATGATGAAGCATTTCTTGTTTTGATTTTGAAACGGTGAAAAGAATTCCTGCTTGGAGTATATTATTTTGCAGTGAAACTTGTCTTTTGTTACCTTTTTTGACTGTTTGATAACATTCTGTACTGTGCCCTGCAGGATGTGATGGACACGCTGTGTGACCTGTACTGGCACCTGAGGGAGGAAGACATGTGGGCAGGACTCTTCACCAAGAGGACTCGCTTCACTGAAACTAACATCGCCATCGCCTATGAACAGCACGGCTTCTTTGAGCAGGCTCAGAACCAGTATGAACTGGTAAGTTCTTGTCTGTTAACAGGTCTCTAGATGCTAAGCATTTTTTCCTGCATTCGAGCTCATTACATAATCAAATCAGTACACATCTGGAATAACAGTTTTCACATAGATGTCTGCTGTTTGAAAATTGGTTTGATTTTTTTCATAACTTAACTTTTGTAATTTATTTTTACTCTGACCTATTGTTCTCAATTTGCTTTTTATTCATCTGATCACGCATGATTATCAGTATATGATGTGTTTCAGGCAATGGCCAAGGCAAGGCAGGACCACAACACATCCCCTGCTGCCCCCAATGTCATCCCTGAGTACCGTGTCTGGGAGGAACATTGGATCAGGTGAGAACACACATGGAATGTTAGCTGTAAATATGGCTCAGAGGTGCATGTGTCATATCTGTGAGTCTCTCTGTCTCTATCTGTGTCAGAGCATCTGTGTGTGTGTGAGTCTGAGTGTAAGTCTGTATGTTATTTTCCCTCTGTAGTGGCAAGGAAAACATATTGAATAAAGCCTTCTGAACATAGGCTTTACGTTTGCTCTGACAGTCGAACCTGCCCATGGCGACCACGTCCGGATAACGACCACCTGTCCATTACAACTGTTTCCAAAGGACCCCCAACGTGTTAACCTTTGGTTTGCTTTTACAGTCAAACCTGCTCTGATGACCACCTTTCCATAGCGACCACCTGTCTATGACAACCACTTTTGATCTGTCCCTTGGGTGGATGTTATGGACAAGTTTGACTGTATTTTAAAGATGAATTGTTTAGACAATGTTTTCTCCAAAACGTAACCTTTGATGCTTACAGGTGTTCCAAGGAGCTGAACCAGTGGGACATACTGCTGGAGTTTGCCAACAACAAGGGTTACTCCAACGCTTACCTGGTACTAGAGTCCGCCTGGAGAGTTCCTAACTGGGCCCTGATGAAAGACGCTCTAGCACAGGTAAGTTGGGAAGAGGCTTGTGTGATACTGTTTAAAGTTTTTAGTCCGGGAACACAGGAGAAGAAGACAAAGTTTTAAGTTCAGACTGACTTTTTTCTCAGTCTGACAGTACTGCTGGCGGAAACGTCTGTGGGTGAAGAGAATCTTGTTGTTGGTGAAAAGGATGACACTGAATGCTAAATTATTTGCAGAAGTGCCAGCAATACAATTCAGTACAATACAATATTATTGAGTAAAATACGGTACATTACACTACAATACATTACATTACAATAAAATACAATGCAACTTTATTGTCTGAGTATTGGTAGAATATACATGTGTTTCAGTTATGAGTGTGAAAAGTGTTATTACGTATGCCATTCAAGCAGAGTGTATAAAATGCAAAAAGTTAATGCAGCCCTATTTTTTTGTACCAGGTGGAAATAAGCTGCCCGAAGGAGCTTGCCTGGAAGGTACACCTGTACCGTGGATACATCGCCATCTGTCACCCTGATGATCCACATCTCAACATGGTCAGTGCAACATACTGTATCTGTCAACAAACATTGTGTGTCATGTTTGCTTGTCAATGTAGACGTTCACCAAAACTAAATTGCTCTCTGTGTGATAGTTTACACCTCAGCCCCACTTGGTCATTTAGTCTTGCGTGATCATTCAGTGAGGTTTATATTTTGTACCATTCTGTATTGCAACTAGTAGGCGTGGTTTGTTAAAAAAATTAAGATCCACCTTATTGAATTTGTCTTTTCCTGTCGATAAGCAAGACCAACACTCACCAAGAATCAAAACAATTTACGGAACATTTGGTAAATGCAGACCTGAGAACCCATACGATTTCGCCGTATTCTGTACGCATGATTGTCGAGAATACAATCGGTACGGTCAGTGGGAAAAAAATACGACGAGAAAAATTTCTAGACTACTTTTATTCACAAGCCCATCTTGAAGCCGATCCAGTATTTTGACACATGATTACAGTTTTTGTCAGTAAAAATAGAAAAAAGGATTTGTTTTAAATGTACATGTATAGGTAAACTTAATTAACGATGTGGCGGACGCGTGTGAAGCATGTTTGAATCATGGATGTTCAAATGCTGTGGGGAGTACGCTCATTGTTCTGAAAATACACCAAGTTTGTTTGAGAATACTCTAAGTGCAAAACAGGGGTTCCCAGGTCTGTAAATGATAATACAAAACATTCACAGATATTCAAAGTGCTGTAATTGTTTTGTATTGTCATTCATTAAACAACCCCGTAAATTTAGCCATCTTGTTTGTTGATAATTGATTGTTGATCATTAACAGTTAATCTGTTTTTTTAATCAAGAAGTTAAGTATTTGGAAGTTTTATTGTTGACAGAACAAGGCATTAAATTAAACAAACATCAAAGATTAAAGGTTCTAAATCTCCCCCGAAATCGGCGTATGCTGCCTAAATGGCGGGGTAAAAACGGTCATACACGTAAAAATCCACTCGTGCTAAAAACATGAGTGAACGTGGGAGTCTAAGCCCATGAACGAAGAAAGGAAGAAAGAAAGGAAAGGTTCTAAATACTTGCCTTTCTTGGTTTTTGAGTCACTTGAGAAAAAGTGACTCTATGTAATCGGTCAGTGTTAGTCTGTCCGGCCGGCCGTCCGGCCGGCCGTCCGTAGACACCACCTTAACGTTGGACTTTTCTCGGAAACTATCAAAGCGATCGGGCTCATATTTTGTTTAGTCGTGACCTCCAATGACCTCTACACTTTAACGATGGTTTCGTTGACCTTTGACCTTTTTCAAGGTCACAGGTCAGCGTCAAAGGAAAAATTAGACATTTTATATCTTTGACAAACTTTTCTCGGAAACTATCAAAGCGATCGGGCTCATATTTTGTTTAGTCGTGACCTCCAATGACCTCTACACTTTAACGATGGTTTCGTTGACCTTTGACCTTTTTCAAGGTCACAGGTCAGCGTCAAAGGAAAAATTAGACATTTTATATCTTTGACAAAGTTCATCGGATGTGATTGAAACTTTGTAGGATTATTCTTTACATCAAAGTATTTACATCTGTAGCCTTTTACGAACGTTATCAGAAAAACAAGGGAGATAACTAGCCTTTTCTGTTCGGCAACACACAACTTAACGTTGGGCTTTTCTCGGAAACTATAAAAGTGACCGGGCTCAAATTTTATGTGAACGTGACTCATTGTGTTGTGAATAGCAATTTCTTCCTGTCCATCTGATGCCTCATATAATATTCAGAACTGCGAAAGTGACTCGATCGAGCGTTTGCTCTTCTTGTTATTCTGGATTTTGAAACACTAACAGTCTATCTGTTTTTGGATATGAACGTTAACAATTTTGTTTAAATACAGTGGAACCCCCCTTTTAAGACCCCCTCAATTTAACACTCCCTCCTCTTTGACATCTTCTTTTCTCAGACTTTCTGTTCATAACATCTGTAAAATTACCCCCATTTTAAAACTCCCTCCTCTTTAAGACCCGATTTTCTCAGATTTTTGGAGGTCTTAAAGTTCCACTGTACAAGATATTAAGCTAACACTGAAATAAACTGTTGTGTATAACGTACAGATTGAGCGGCTGGTGGAGCTGAGCAGTTCCCTGGCCATCAAGGAGTGGCGACGTCTGCCCAACATCGTGTCTCACATCCACGTCCCTCTCCTGCAGGTACTGTGCTTGTTCTCGGCCTCCCCCCAAAAAGGAGTGTGGCTGCCTAAATAGTGGGGTGAAAATGGTCGTACAGGTAAAAACAAGCTTGTGCAAAAACACGAGTGTACATGGGAGTTGCAGCCCATGAAGAAGAAGAGGTTCTGGGCTTTGTAAATTGCTTTTCACTTCACCACCACATTCTCCTTCTTTGTAAATTGAATTACCATGAACCCTGTTGTGGAAATTGCATGGAAGTAGTGTTGGCAATGGTAACCCATGTTACTCATTTTGACTAAGAATTGTGTTTTGATCACTGTCTGTAAGTGTAAAGCGATCGAGTTATAAAGAGTCTAAGAAACGTATTCACTGATTGTCTTATGGTGGGTTGATTGATAAAGTTTGTGCTCGTATCCTTCCCAAACATTGTCCAGGGAGGGGACTGCTTTTAGGCTTTTTTGTTGTTGGATTTTTGATTGTATGATCTCATGAATGATTTGTGAGTCTTTCAAGCTAACGGAGGCTTTTTGTGTGCCGTGTATGCAGGCGGCCCAGCAGATCATGGAGCTACAGGAGGCTATGCAGATCAGTCAGGGCCTGCAGCCCGGCAACATCACACGCAGCTCCAGTGTACACGACATGAAGGCCATCGTCAAGACATGGAAGTCAGTACTCATCCAACTTATGTGTTAAGAAAATTTTCCATTTTTAGGTAACATTTTAATGGACAATAAAGTGTTGTTATTGTTATTGTTATTCTCAGATTCTTGGTCTTAAAAGGGAGGGAGTCCTAAAATGGGGGTCAAATTACAGAGGTTATGAACAGAAAACAAGGCCTTGAAAGGGAGGGAGTCTTAGATTGGGGGGTCTTAAAAGGGGGGTTCCACTGTACTTTATTTAGCAGCTCTCTCTTCAACCTTTTTAAGTCCTTCAAAAAGTAGTATGACTTGGACTTTTGTATTCAGTGTGTGCTGTTCTTGTTCTTGTGCAATTGAGGGCTTTCCAACATTGTTAATGTTTAGTTTTGTTTAGTTTTTTATGTCGTTGGATACATTCATTTATTTTTTAAACTATGATAAGTTAGGAACAAACTGTGTGCATGGGCCGTTCTTCCCTGTTGACAGTGGAAACCTCTTCACATAATTTACTGTAGTATGTTTTAAACATGGTTGGTATTTTTGGCTATAGGAATCGTCTGCCGATGATCTCGGATGATCTGTCTCATTGGAGCGACATCTTCACGTGGCGCCAGCACCACTACCAGTTCATCGTCAACCACTACGACTCGCAGGCACCACAAGACCAGGTCAGTGTCATTCTGTTTCTTTGTTTCTTGCTAGACATTGTATGAATTTTACGCTCACATCGCACAACTCTGCCTTGACTTCCTTCCCCAGTTCCCCTTAAAAATATATAACCTACCCATAAAAACAATGGAACTTTGTCTCCTTGCTGCCAGGGCTGATGTGCACGAACAGAAAGTGGGTGCCACCCAAACGGAAGAGAGCAAACCGCGGAGTCTGATTCGTTAAAATCACAACAAATCTCAATTTCAACCCATCCAACAGGGGCTCACATCTATGAGAGGTGGCATAGGACAAATGTCCTGGACAATGCAAAAGTGATAGGACATAAAACAATAGGACATTTTTTTTTTGCAACAAAACGTAAATTAAAACGCTTAAAAACGCGAATGGGGGCAACTGTCAACCGGCTTGGAGCATTCAGAGTTGCGACCCTTGGAAGCTCTTCTCTATAATAAGCACATAAAGTCTCCCCAAGTTTCGTCTGCTTGGAGAGACACATCGCTTCGCAAAACATCGATAAAATAGCAAATCAAACTACTGTAAATTAGAAAGTACTGACAATGTCCGGATCAAATGACAATGACCACTTTGTGACAAAAACGATAGGACATATATGTCCTCTTGCATGAAAAATGTATAGGACATTTGAAAAAAATATCCGTGTATGTCCGATGTCCGACGTGGATGTGAGCCCCTCATACAACACCGCAGCTGGCTTGTGCACCTCAGTCCAGGTCCAAAGCTGGGACCAGAGAGGAGGGCTGAAGTGCACGAGAAAGTTACCAACCGGCTGGGAGCCAGCTGCGGCATCGAATTGGTTGGAACCTCAAACAAACCTAAGTTTCAGCCAATCCGACCCCGCAACTGGCTCCCACTTGGAGGGTAATGTTTTTGTAAACATCAACCTTGATTAAATTACATATCTTAACCCGACTCACATTTAGCATTAACTTCAGATTAATAGCTTGGACACTGAACTACGCTTCACCCCTAAGGGGGAAGAAACCCCTTAAAAAAGAACGGCCTTGACTCAACCCAAGTTAACCAGAGTCAAGGTCATACCGCTCTCGCGACCTATCACGCGAGACCCAACCGCCGCCATGTTAGAAACGTCACTCCTACTTCAGCCTCCGATCAGCTCGGACGTGTTTTCACAGCTACGCTACAGGCTTTCAGCCTACTACTGTTTTTCAAGCAGTATTTTCACCCCGTTCTACAGGTCCCTGCCTAAGCAAGATTGGGTGAGCTCTTTCTAATTTGTTCGGCTCCTGTTCGTTTGTGTCTTTCTCCGTCTTGCAGTCTGTTTCGTGTTTACGTTTCTTAGACTGTTTGTTTTCGTCAGCTATGGCTGACAAAGAGAGAAAGAAGCCTCAGACTAGGCAAATGGCTGCTGAGTGTTCGCCTAGTAAGGACGCACTTAAAGAGACAGGCAAAGTTACTACCGTCTCAGTTCATGACCCAGTTTCTCAAACTACCATGTCCGTTAATATTTCGGACCCCGATAGCCCAGTCATGCCCGTACTGAAAGAAGCTAAAAGTAAGGCTCCTTCAGCCAAGAAGAGACGTAGTGGTAAAGACAAGACTAAAGACGATTTTTCCTCCCTTTTTGAGAAGTTTTCTGTCAATATGAATAACATGTTTGCACAACAACAGCAGTTTGCAGCCGATTTGCATGCTACTCGTAAAGAGTTACACTCGCTCCCAGCGGGGGTGGGCGGAGTGGCTTCGCTGGCTTACGCTAAGGCTCCGCCGTCATGCACTATCACGTCGGCCGACGTGCACGCAGAGCAGGGTGATTGCTTCATTCAAGGGGCGGTTTCACGCTCTTCAGGTTTGTCAAGTTCACCGGTAGCCAGGTTCTCTGGTGAAAGTGTTCAAGTTGGGCCGGAACTAGTAGCCCCCCCGCCGCGGCTGGGGGGTGAAAGTTTGACTTTCCCGGAGGCTATCGCTCTTTATAAGAGGCGGAACTCATGGGGGGTCAACACCGGACAACAAGTTGGGCCGGAACTAGTAGCTCCCCCGCCGAGGCTGGGGAGTGAAAGTTCGACTCTCCCGGAGGCTATCGCTCTTAGTAAGCGGAACTCACGGGGGGTCGACACCGGACAACGAGACAGTTGTACTCACAGGCAGACTGGTATGTCTCCGGTGAATGTATACAAGTCTCAACTTCCTCCCTCTGGGCAGGAAGCTGCTTTCGGGCAGGCTTTGCACGGTCCGTCCGTTTTGCAATCAGCCTCGCCTGTGGTGGATCGTTTTAGTGACGCAGCTAGTCACAGTGACTTTCACGGTACAGCCACAGCAGATTCGGAGGTCGACGATTCTCACTCACTTTCTGAGGAGGAAGTTGATGTCAAGTTGTCACTCAGACTTAAACCAGCTATGGTTACTGCAGCTCAGGTGTCTGCTAAGTACTTCGCTGAAGGGGTGACAGCTATGACAAGCTCTGCGGCACCACCACCCTCAGCGGTCGGTGATTTCCGCCCTGCCTTAACGGAAGTTCAGGGATATCGTTTTAGCGAGTCTCCTTCTGTTGCCTACGAACTTTCCAAGGTGCTGGCTAGAACTTCGGGTTCTGAGAATAGCTTGCCTGTGGATACTGTGCCTTTACTGGCGGCACACGGTCAGGCGCCTGATTCTGCTCAGCCATGGCTTGCCTCAGGCCAGTTACGGATGGCGAGCACTTCTTTTCATGCACGCAAGTTTGCTCTCTCCCGTCGCCACCACAGCCTTATCGAGACTTACGCTTTGCCGAGTGCACCGCTTCCGGTCACTCCGGAGTTGGCTAATCTCAGAGAGGATGTCTATCGTTTTGACAAAACTTGTGCTTACTCTGAAGGCGCTTTGATTGGTTTGGAAGAGACGGGAAGATACTCGTTGGAACTTGCTTCTCTTTCAGAGACACTTCTCAGATCTCTTTCTCGGTCGATCGCGGTGTCGTTGGATCCTTTCGAATTTCGAAACGACGCTAGCGTGAAAGACGTGCCCATACTCCTGGCATCTTTGGCGAAGGTTTCAGCCGAACAAATGACAGTCGCGGCACGGTTGTACGCTCATGCGGTTTACACACGCAGGGACGCTTTCTTGTCTGGCTCCAGAATTCAAGATAAGTCTACTTTGGACTTGCTCAAGGTCTCCCCTTTCACAGAGGGTTCTTTGCTTGGTCAACCTTCACTTGACGCGCTTGACAAACAAACACAAAACGCTAAGGACTTAGCGATCGCAAAGCTTGCCCAACACGGTTTCGCTAAGCCTCAGGCCAAACAACAGGGTCCTCCTAAAGCTTCTTTCACTTCTGCTAATCGAGGACGCGGCTCTCAGCATTCACAGTCCTCTTTTAGGGGTAGAGGCAGGGGCGCGCCTTACCCCAAGAAGAAGCCGTCTTTCGGCAATGCTAGGGGGTCGGGTCGAAAACCTAACCCCCAATGACGAGGCCCCGAGCTACTCATCCCCGCAGCCCCCACCCTTTTGGTGGCGGGCGGCCCCTCCCGGGCCCTTCCCTACTGGTTACAGCATGTAAACAGTCAGTGGATCGTGGGGATAGTACGTTCGGGGTTCAGGCTGCTCTGGAAAGAGGAGAAAGCGCCTCTAACCAGAACACCTCCTGCGTTCAAATTTCCGACAAAACCAGAGGCAAAGGCCACAATTCAGTTGGAAATCGCTGCTCTTCTTCAAAAGGAAGCAGTGGAAGTTGTTTCAGACCACAACTCCCCGGGTTTTTACGGGAGGATATTTGTAGTCCCAAAGAGCTCGGGAGGGTGGCGTCCAGTCTTAGACCTGTCCCCATTGAACAAATTCCTCCGGGAGATTCGGTTTACCATGGAGACTCCCTTTTCTGTTCGGGAGGCACTCAGACCGGGGGATTGGGCAACATCAATAGATCTGACGGATGCGTATTTTCATATACTCATGCATCCGTCAGATCGAAAGTGGCTCAGATTTCGGTGGGCAACAGACATTTATCAGTTCAGGGCTCTCCCCTTCGGCTTGTCTCTGGCCCCTTGGGTCTTCACAATGGTGACACGACAACTTTGTTCTCTGGTCAGACAAAAAGGCATTCGTCTGCGTGCATATTTAGACGATTGGCTCGTACTAAATCAGAACCAGCAGTCTTGCAGTCTTCACACGCAGGCAGTGTTGGATCAGGCAAACGATCTAGGTTTTCAGATCAACCAGAGCAAATCAGAGCTGATACCGTCACAAAACTTCACGTATCTAGGGATGACCTTCGATACGGTGGCATGGTCAGTTCGTCCCTCACTGAGAAGAGTCAACAAGCTTCAAGACCTACTCAGGTCTCTCAGGTCTCAGAAACAGGCCAAGGTCAGGGTCTTGGCGTCCGCCTTAGGACAGATGGAATCTATGGCCACTCTCATTCCGCTGGGGAGAGTATGCAAGAGGCCGTTTCAGGCTGCACTCAACTCAGAGTGGAATCCGGCTTACCAGGGCTGGGATGTCTCTGTTCAGATACACAGCTGGATTCGACACACCACAAATCAGTGGTTACAGGCAGGCTTGTTTCTGGGAGTTCCGATTGTGCTTCCTCCTCCGGAGGTCGACATGTTCACAGATGCGTCTCGGGTGGGCTGGGGTGCTCATCTTGCACAGCTCACGGCCTCGGGGACTTGGCCAGAGAGTCAAGCCCGGTCTCACATCAATGTGTTGGAGTTGGAGGCAGTCTTTTTGGGGCTTCGGAGCTTCTTCCCTGCCGTTGTCGGAAAGCATGTTCGGCTACATACCGACAACACCACGGTAGCGGCCTATGTGAACAAGCAGGGCGGTTCACGGTCGCAAACACTCTCAGTCAGAACTTGTCAGATCCTGCGGTGGTGTGCTCAACATCAGATCACTCTGTCGGCGAAGTTCCTACCGGGTCGGCTCAATGTTTTAGCCGATGCTCTCAGCCGTTCGTCCAGTGTGTTGCACACGGAGTGGACGATCACCCACCATGCACTTCAGAGACTGTGGGTTCAGGTCGAAAAACCTGTAGTCGATCTGTTCGCTACGAGGTTTTCCCGGAGACTGCCAGTATTTGTCTCCCCGTTTCCCGATCCGGAAGCTTGGAAGACAAACGCTCTGGAGATCAACTGGTCGGATCTCACGGCGTACGCCTTCCCTCCGTTTCAACTGCTGGGCAGGGTACTCAGAAAGGTCGAGATGGAACGCCCGTCCCTCATTCTGGTGGCTCCAATGTGGACAAGCCAACATTGGTTTCCGGACCTGCTTCGTCTCACAGTAGGTCCTCCCATTCCGCTAAACCTAGAGAAGGGAGATCTGCTACAACCACGCACGGGCGTTCTTCACGAGAATCCGCAGGCTCTGCGCCTTCACGCGTGGAGACTTTGAGAAAATCTTTGCGTCGCTCAGGTGCTTCTGAAGGGACTTTGGATCTGGTTCAAAAGGCTCACAGGCAGTCTACTAGCTCGGTTTACACCTCACACTGGTCTGCATGGGTAGCATGGTGCGCAGATAATGGGGTCGAAGCTACATCTCCTCGGTCAATGCAGGTAGCAAATCATTTGTCTTGGTTGGCCTCCCAAGGCAAGTCCCCATCATCTCTTAAGGTCAGGAGATCAGCGATTTCGTCCACCTTAAAGCAATTAGGTCGCACTATTTCCCTGGGTGGTGTTATTGCAAGCGTGTTAAGGGGCGCTGCATTGGATTTTGTTAAGACAAAGACTCCAGTCCCAGCCTGGGATCTGTTTCTAGTTTTGAACTTCTTGAGATCTTCGGATTTTGAACCTTTACATTTGGCAAGTCTCCATAATCTTACGCGTAAAGCTCTTCTGCTCACTTTACTGGCTACAGCTAGACGGAGCAGCGAAGTACACGCGCTCTCAGGCCTTCCAAAAGACATCTCTGTTGAGAGTGACGGCTCTATCTCCCTTCGTTTTAGACCTGATTTCTTAGCAAAAAATCAAAAGCCTCACCATCCTGCTCCCGTTATCAGGATTCCGTCTTTGTCCACTATACTAGCACCAGGCGACCCTGACATGACAAATTGTCCAGTGCGAACACTTAGCAGCTATTTGTCTAGGACTGCTCCGTTAAGAGCTAAAGAACAGAGACTTCTGTTTATCTCACTCAATACTGCTCGGAACAGAGACCTGTCACGGGTGACTTTGGCTAGGTGGATCGCCACACTCATAAAACAAGCATATGAATGGTGGCAGAAAGGAAAAGGGGGGGGGCAGTCCGTTCTCCCCATGTCGTCTGCACGTACTCATGAGGCGAGAGCCTGGGCCTCGTCTTTGGCCGTACTACAGTCAGGAAGGCTTTCTGAAGTACTTGACGCTGCGTATTGGGCGTCTGAAGACGTCTTCATAAATTTTTACTTGCGTGACATTGCAAGTAAGCGGCAAGATGGGACCAACTCCTTACCGGCTGTGGTAGCCGCAGGACAGGTTCTTCCAAGATCATAGAGTAAGTACCCGCCACCTACATTAGCAATCTGCTAAATGTGAGTCGGGTTAAGATATGTAATTTAATCGAAAATTTTATAAGTAAATTTTGATTTGATTAATATACTTACCCGACTCACATCGTTAATACCCTCCCGCCTACCCCGCTTAGGGTTTCCATAAAAAAGAACAGATCATTTCAGTAGGAGTGACGTTTCTAACATGGCGGCGGTTGGGTCTCGCGTGATAGGTCGCGAGAGCGGTATGACCTTGACTCTGGTTAACTTGGGTTGAGTCAAGGCCGTTCTTTTTTAAGGGGTTTCTTCCCCCTTAGGGGTGAAGCGTAGTTCAGTGTCCAAGCTATTAATCTGAAGTTAATGCTAAATGTGAGTCGGGTAAGTATATTAATCAAATCAAAATTTACTTATAAAATTTTCGAGTACAGTTCACTTACCCATTGACCCCTGTGGCTGTTTAATACATTTTCTATGACCTTACTATTTCTCATTGTGCAGTTTTGAGCTCAGTTGTCGCCAGGTGTTTCTCATATTTATGTACGCTTCACAGTGTATTATTTTGTGTCCTGTTGTTGTCCTTCAGACAAACCACTCCATGCTTGGTGTACATGCCTCAGCTCAAGCCATCATCCACTTCGGCAAGATCGCTCGCAAACACAACCTGACGGGTGTTTCCTTGGACACGCTCAGCAGGTAAGCCATATGCCAGGAGATTGGTTCTGCGTAACTCTCACTTACTCTTGTTGCACATTTCCTGTGCATTTAGAGCGCTTACTTCCCTTTGTATCTGGGATATTGGACAGACTGACCATATTTGTGCAAAAGTATTTGCAAGGTATAGGAAGAATTCTTAGGAACAGTTATACTTTATTTCAAGTTGCATCACATTTCATACCATGAAAGTTTATCAGGATCATACTTGGGAGCATTTTATGATCAGAACCTATCCCAGGTATCACCTCTTTGAAAGTTTGGTGTTTATGATGTCTGATTTACTACATGTATCAGTTTAACCCTACACAAATGATCTCAGAGAGATTAATATTTTGAGTGCACTTTTCTTTCATGAATGGTATGGAAAGTACTCAATGTGAAATTTAAATAAAGACAAGAAAGGAAGGCATGAGAAATAAAATATTAGGAAAGGTGCAACGATTTGACAGTGCTTTTAAAGACAGCCGTTTTTCAGGATCCACACCATCCCCAGTGTCCCCATCGTGGATTGTTACCAGAAGATTCGCCAGCAGGTCAAGTGCTACCTGCAGATGTCCACTGTGTCTGGCAAGAACGAGCTCAACGAGGTCAGTTAAGTCTTGCATTGGGAGAGAGGGATTTAGTTTATTCATTATTTTAACATCTTGCTTGCCTGAAGATGTGTTGAACCTGTCTTACTGTCAGACAAATTCCTAGAGAAGAATGGGCGATAAAATATTCTGTATCCTGCCCTGAAGTCTTCTTGTGTGTGTGCGTGTGCATGTGCTCGCTCGCGGTTACATGTGTGCTTGCGCACAAGTGAGATGGGTGTATATTTGGAATAACTGATGAGTCTCAGAGGACTGCAAAATATGTCGAACAGCATCAGGTTTATTTATTATCTTGTCTGAGCACGGACACAGACTGTGAGTGTACCCTCTGGACACATAGACTGCTCATTTACTGTGTATAGGTTTTTTACCAATAGCTGCTGAAATGGAGCGATCTTAACACCAGTCTCATGAAACTATTGAGTGCAATGTTTGATCTTGTTTTTTCTCTTCTAACAGGGTCTAGAGGTCATCGAATCCACCAACCTCAAGTTCTTCTCAAAGGAGATGACAGCAGAGTTTTACGCTCTGAAGGGTCTGTTCCTGTCGCTGATGAATCGGTCAGAAGAGGCGAACAAGGCGTTCTCTGCAGCCTGTCAGCTACACGACACTCTGGTCAAGGCATGGGCTCTGTGGGGGGAGTACAATGAGAACATCTTCACCAGAGAAAGGTAGGTTACTCTTTAGCGTTCATGTCCTTGAAAAGATCTTGAGCTTTTGGTGACTGAGGGTTTTTGACTCACATGCGAAGCAAAAGTGAGTCTATGTACTCACCCGAGTCGTCCGTCCGTCCGTCCGTCCGTCCGTCCGTCCGTCCGTCCGGACGTCCGGAAAACTTTAACGTTGGATATTTCTTGGACACTATTCAGTCTATCAGTACCAAATTTGGCAAGATGGTGTATGATGACAAGGCCCCAAAAAACATACATAGCATCTTGACCTTGCTTCAAGGTCAAGGTCGCAGGGGCCATAAATGTTGCCTAAAAAACAGCTATTTTTCACATTTTTCCCATTTTCTCTGTAGTTTTTGAGATTCAATACCTCACCTATATATGATATATAGGGCAAAGTAAGCCCCATCTTTTGATACCAGTTTGGTTTACCTTGCTTCAAGGTCAAGGTCACAGGAGCTCTTCAAAGTTGGATTGTATACATATTTTGAAGTGACCTTGACCCTGAACTATGGAAGATAACTGTTTCAAACTTAAAAATTATGTGGGGCACATGTTATGCTTTCATCATGAGACACATTTGGTCACATATGATCAAGGTCAAGGTCACTTTGACCCTTATGAAATGTGACCAAAATAAGGTAGTGAACCACTAAAAGTGACCATATCTCATGGTAGAAAGAGCCAATAAGCACCATTGTACTTCCTATGTCTTGAATTAACAGCTTTGTGTTGCATGACCTTGGATGACCTTGACCTTGGGTCAATGTCACATGTATTTTGGTAGGAAAAATGTGTAAAGCATGTGAGTCGTATGGGCTTTGCCCTTCTTGTTCAGAATGTCATCGTCAGAGAGTGACAGGGAGTGAACAAAAGTAGAAATGCGGAGAATAAAGGCAACAAGAAGGAGAGTAAAGGTAAAAAGAAACATCATGCCAGAGAGAATGAAACAAAACAAGTGACCGACAGAGAAGAAGAGAGTGGAAGGTACAAGCAGATACAGACACATGGAAAAAGAAAAGACAAATATACAAAGAGAGAAAGGCAGGCAGGACCAGAAACACAGCCGGACAAAGAGAAAAGAGCAAGCTGACAGTAAGAATATTTGATGACTGCAAGCAGAGGACAAAAAATCTATGTATTGATTTGAATGCGCTTGCACATGCTTCCTCTGATAAAGTGCTGGTATTGTGAGATTAACGTGCTCAAGAAAATCAAACCAGTAGTCTTTTATCACCGTTTGTAAAACAACACAAAATATACAGTTTGAATAAGCAGCACCGCCCTGATATGGCCCTTCGTGGTCGGCTGGGCGTTAAGCAAACAAACAAACAAGCAAAATACAGTTTGAATCTTTACCACCTACAGGAACATGGATTATGGGGAATGTGCCCTGACATGCTACCTGCACGCGTGTCGGCACCAAAACGAAGGCAAGTCTCGCAAGTACCTGGCCAAGGTGCTGTGGCTGCTCACCTATGATGACGCCAGCCTCAAGCTGGCCAACACTGTCGACAAGTACTGTGTCGGCATTCCCCCCATCCAGTGGCTCCCATGGTCAGTTGCTTTTGTCTGTTTCTCTTGTTGTTGTGTGGGTGTGGGTGTGTGTGTGTGTGTGTGTGTGTGTGTGTGTGTGTTTCTCTCTTTTTTCCTGTTTGTCCCAACTGTGATGTTTTATTGTGTTTTGTGTTTATGTGTGTGAGTGTGTGTATGCATTTTCTCTCTATTTTTTTCCTTTTGGTCTAAGCTTTGTTGGATGTGTGTAAGTGTGTGTGACTATGAGTGATTTTCTCATGTATGTCTGTTTTGAATGCTTTCCATTGAATGACCCTATTATAATTGTTAGGGATACTGATGGGTGTTTTTTTCAGGCATCAAGAGCACCAATGGCCAGTAACTTTGGTATATTTGAACAGTAAAGCTGGGTTTTTTAAGGAAAGAAAGACAAGTCCTATTTGCTCTTTCTCCATGGTTTCAGGATTCCTCAGATCCTGACGTGCATGGTTCGCAACGAGGGCAAGACTATCATGAACCTGCTGAGTCAGGTTGGGCGTAACTACCCTCAGGCTGTCTACTTCCCCATCCGCACCCTCTACCTCACTCTCAAGATTGAACAGAGAGAGAGACGTAAGTAGCTTTTATTTTATTTATGCATTTATTTTTGAGTATTTGTTGTTGCCGGATTATGTTCCAGAAAAGACATTTCTTAACAGGCTTTGTCATTTTGCTTCTTCAGATTGTAAACATTATTTGCAGTTTCTCTCAAGTTGTGCTGTTGCTGACTTATCCCATTTTGCTTTATGCTTAACCATTTCAAGAATGCACTGACATTTTCATGTAGTTTGATCAACACCACAAAGGGGTTGGATGACCAGAATCAAGTAAAACTCGCACTTACTCAGTTACTGATAAAAGTAAATTGAATCTGGTGTCAAAATAACAAAAACAGACATTTTGGTGTCCATTAGAATGAGTAAATTAACATGGATGATTGTCTTTGACGCATCCAAGCCTGCCTGTAATAACTTACACCCAGGCCTACCTGTTGAAGGGCCACACTGATACGGGGGACTGCCCCTTTTGACACTAACCAATATAAGACCCTATTTTCTCAGACTTTCTGTTCATAGCCTCTGTGAATTTACCCCCATTTTAAAACTCCCTCCATTTCAAGACCTGATTTTCTCAGACTTTCTGTTCATAGCCTCTGTGAATTTACCCCCATTTTAAAACTCCCTCCATTTCAAGACCTGATTTTCTCAGACTTTCTGTTCATAGCCTCTGTGAATTTACCCCCATTTTAAAACTCCCTCCATTTCAAGACCCTATTTTCTCAGACTTTCTGTTCATAGCCTCTGTGAATTTACCCCCATTTTAAAACTCCCTCCATTTCAAGACCTGATTTTCTCAGACTTTCTGTTCATAGCCTCTGTGAATTTACCCCCATTTTAAAACTCCCTCTCTCAAGACTCTGTTTTCTCAGACTTTCTGTTCATAGCCTCTGTGAATTTACCCCCATTTTAAAACTCCCTCCCTTTCAAGACTCTGTTTTCTCAGACTTTCTGTTCATAGCCTCTGTGAATTTACCCCCATATTAAAACTCCCTCCCTTTCAAGACTCTATTTTCTCAGACTTTCTGTTCATAGCCTCTGTGAATTTACCCCCATATTAAAACTCCCTCCCTTTCAAGACTCTGTTTTCTCAGACTTTCTGTTCATAGCCTCTGTGAATTTACCCCCAATTTAAGACTCCCTCCATTTCAAGACCCTATTTTCTCAGACTTTCTGTTCATAGCCTCTGTGAATTTACCCCCATTTTAAAACTCCCTCCATTTCAAGACCTGATTTTCTCAGATTTTAAAAGGTCTTAAAAGGGGGGCCTCCACTGAAGAAGTAAAGTGAATCTATAGTCAAGATAACAACAACAGACATTTTACTGTCCATTACAATTTGTACATTAAAATGGATAATTGTCTTTGATGCTTCTTAACCTGCCCTTAATCACTTGCCAACAAGCCTACCTGTTGAAGGGCTATACTGATACATGTACGTAACAAAGTCACGTCATCTTTTTTCTCTGGTACTGCAGACAAGAGCAGTGGGGAGGTGCCAGGTGCTGCCCGCAGCGTGCCCACCACAACGGCACCCTCCACACCTGGGGCCACTAGCACCACAACCCAGGCTCAGAGTCCTGGCGACTTTGGCGCCCTCCCGACGGGTGCTGGTAATAATTGTTATACTAAAGGGTGATAGACTGAGGGAGGAGAGTGTGTTTATGATCAGGAGGAGGGTTCAGAGATGATTTCCTCATAGTTTTGGTCTTGTGTGTTGAGCCATTTGCTTCCGTATAATATTCTTTCATTTTGATTTATAATAATGATGCTTTGCTGTTGTATTCCTCAGTCAAATCTGCAATTAAATTACATATCTTACCCAACTCACATATAGCAATTAACCCTGGTTCAGTGCTGGTATCGCTGTACGCGTCCCCTTGGTAACAAGAAAGACGCCTCTAAAAAAGAGTGACCGAGACCCGTAAGGGTGTCTAGGCCAGCCCGGAAACGAGGCTGCCTTCCGTATGCGCGCGCATACTCCGCCATATGCATCATTCTAAAACTCAGCGTCAGTGGGACTGGTCGCATTTTATGTACGCTCTGGCTGTTTCAGCCGTTGTTACTTAGTCTTTTTGACTTTGTTTCGTTCCTCTTGGTCTCTTCTTGTCATCTGGACTTCACAACTATGTTGAGGTGAGGTCGTTCCTTGTATTTTGCTTGATTTTGGCAGTTTTGTTGGCCGTATTTTGGACTTGCGATTTTTCTCAGAAATTTTTTCGTGAGTCGATTTTCCGTCATGGCTGACAATGCTAAGAAGAGGGCAGCTTCTTAATAGGTAGCTGCTGTGCCCTTTTCTCCTTAGAAAGCTTTTAGGAAGTCTAAACAATCCGGTCTATGTCCGTTTCTGTTGTAGATTCTCTTGCTAAAAATCTTTTGATGTGTTGATTGTTTTACCCGCTAAGCCGGTAGACAAGTCCGCTTCCAGTTTGTTTACTACACTGGTGACTATTCCGGAACCCCCATTTTGCCGGCCAACGGCCACTCCACGTTGTAAGCACCGGTTCTCGTCCGATCATCGAAGTTAAGCAACGTCGGGCCCGGTTAGTACTTGGATGGGTGACCGCCTGGGAACACCGGGTGCAGGTGGCCACCTTTGTTTTTAAGCCTACGGATTAGTCCGGGCTCGGTTTTAAACATGTTGTTACTGGGCTTGCGTCTGTAGACGTGGCCTCTTTGCTTTTGAGTTCACAGGTTTCTGCTTTGGCGACTGAAACTTCGTCATCAAAGGCAGAACTACGTGCTCTCCCGGCCGGGGTTGCTGTTTGTTCGTCGCTGGACAGTGGTCGTTCGTCCCCTGCTGTGACCTTATGAGGGGAGCTCACGGTTTCCGGCGTCTGTTGGTTCACCTTTAGGTGTTCCGTCTTCCTCACAAGGTATGTGGACTACACGAGTAGCTGGGTTCTCCAGCGAAAGTGTAGAGCGTTGTCTTGAGAAAGTAGCCTCTGGTGAAAGCCCAGGTGAAAGTTCCAACCCATCTGCTGACATTAGCCACTTAGTCGGTTGGTCAGTAGGTGCTAGGGGCCCTGACAAGCGAACAGAAGTTCCTATGCTTCCCGCCACGTCAGTAGACGGTGGCCTGGTTGAAAGGCTTCTGCTTCCGCCCAGGGGGCAGGAAGGGGTGCGTCCAAGTTGAGCGTTGTCTTGAGAAAGTAGCCTCTGGTGAAAGCCCAGGCGAAAGTTCCAACCCATCTGCTGACATTAGCCGCTTAGTCGGTTGGTCAGTGGGTGCTAGGGGCCCTGACAAGCGAACAGAAGTTCCTATGCTTCCCGCCACGTCAGTAGACAGTGGCCTGGTTGAAAGGCTTCTGCTTCCGCCCAGGGGGCAGGAAGGGGTGCGTCCACGGTGGTGGACGACATCCAGCTTACTTGCCGTTCAAGTTGTCCAGCGCAGTGACGTGGGCAGCGGAAAACGGCATTTAAGTTTTGTGGAAGTTGGTGGACCGCGAAAGGCGGGGGTCACCTTCCTGATTGCGATTGCGAGCATGAAGGAAAGGATAACGAGGATACTTCCATTTGAGGGTGCGTCCACGGGGATGGACGACACCCAGCTTACTTGCCGTTCAAGTTGTCCAGCGCAGTGACGTGGGCGGCGGAAAACGGCATTTAAGTTTTGTGAAGGTTGGTGGACCGCGAAAGGCGGGGGTCACCTTCCTGATTGCGATTGCGAGCATGAAGGAAAGGATAACGAGGATACCTTCTTATGAGGGTGCGTCCACGGGGATGGACGACACCCAGCTTAACTTGCCGTTCAAGTTGTCCAGCGCAGTGACGTGGGCGACGGAAAACGGCATTTAAGTATTGTGGAAGTTGGTGGACCGCGAAAGGCGGGGGTCACCTTCCCGATTGTCACGTTTCAATATATCACTTAAGGTGATTATGAACCGGTTAATTACTACTAATTAACTAACCACACCACGATCCACTCTCGCAGTCATACAATTAAATAGAGTCAACAAAAGTATAAGTTTCAGACGCCTGTTTATGTATAAACTCTCCACCTCCCTCGAGCCTTCACTCAAAATATGTTCCTTTTACGTTCTCAACACGTAAAAAACCAGTGTTCACTGACAAAATGCCAGTAGTATGTAGAAAATTATAGGAACACGCTGAACCCGTGTAAATATAGTTAAATGCGAATGTTCTGTTCGAAAAGCTCTAGTTCGTGCAGGTGTCACACACCCCACGTTGTCACTACTCCAATGAAATCACAGATAAGGAAAAGACAACGGTGGTCAACGGGGTGCGTACGACATGGTGCACTTAGCTTTATCTCTGCTGCTGCTGCTTAGCCGGTATGCTGGTTAGTCGGTTCGCTGGTTAGCCGGTTCGCTGGTTAGCCGGTCCGCTGGTTAGCCGGTCCGCTGGTTAGCCGGTCCGCTGGTTAGCCGGTCTCCTGGTTAGCGTAGCTTCAACAGGTCCCGCCAAAGTCAGCCGTGCAGATGTTACAGGAACGTAACGAAACGAAACGAAACGAAGGCTGCAAACAGAAAGCATCGGTGCACTAAACATGTCAGCTACCCCTCACCCACCACCTTAAAACATGTCATCTTTAAATATCTCATCGAGCACGTGGGCCTGCACAAAACGGACTTTTTACAACAACAAAACAGTCATTTTCCGTCCTTCTCTCCCTATCTGCAAAAACCATATACAGATTAGTATTTTAGCGTCACAGAGAGTAAATTATGCGCTAACCTGGAAAGAACAACAGAGAGTATTTCATTCCACAACACAGACTCATCAACAGCGTTAAATAATGATTTATTACCTCAAAAGCCTATGATTGTACTCTCATGGAAGCAAAGTCCGCCTCCTCCCTGGAACAGCCTCTGTTCGTCAACAGTGACCAAAAACGTCCAGAACCCCTTGTCGAATCCTTATGCGAAAGCCATCGCCGACGAAGGAATGTTGACGACTTGTCCTCAGCAAAATATGTGGCAGTGTGAAGGAAATAACCGGTGGAAGCTCCCCTAGAGTGCCGAATACAATATTCGGTGAAAAACCATCATACTCTAGAAACTGTGTATTAGATCCTTCCCCTTCTGCCGCTGGGTGTCAAGTGCCCCGTACTCGTGTCTCTGTCAGACAACCTAGCCAAAATACACGTGACTGACCTTGTCACAAAACCAGTCCAGCTATACACAATTCTGCCTCCCCAAGCAGAAAAAAGACACGAGAAACTCAATCCGTGAAAATCCCGTGTGCGCTGTCAGCAAAAAACCGTCAGCCCTATGATAGCAGAAACCCGCACTGTGAAGCTCGTGCGTTTCAAAACATCCGTGTTCGTTGAGCACTGTCAGCAAACTCTGCTGTGTCCAATATCACGCACAGGCGCTTTCTATCATAACCGACCAAGAACAGGCACTCCACTGAGTGACGCTTTCCTGGTCTCTGTCACCCGATCGTGACACACCTCCCCTCTTCAAGACGAAACCTCGGTTTCGCTCACAGTCATGTTCTCCTCTACAGCCCGAGAGAGAAAGTCAGCTCCAACATTGTTGGCGCCCGGAATGACGCGTACCGTGAATTGGTACGGTTGGAGAATCAACGCCCAGCGCATAAGTCTGGCGTTTGCCAACCTTGCAACCTGAAGATATTGCAGAGGTTGATGGTCTGTTTCCAGACAGAAAGGTCGTCCTCAAGAACGAGCAACCCCTCGTTTCACCCCTGATGACTGCAACCTTCTCTGTCTTCTTGTCTTTGTTCTTCTGGTCTTTGTTCTTCTCCCCGTAGGCTGTCCTCTCTATGTAGGCGCGCAGCAGGTTGGCGTGGTACAGGCGTGCTTTCCCGTGCATCATGATCCTGTAGTCGTTCTGGCCCACCCTCGCTGTCACCTCAAAAGGTCCTTGCCACTGCAGTTGTAGCTTGTTGTGTTTGACAGGTAAAAGTAGCAACACCCGTTCTCCAATCTTGAAGCTGCGCGGCCGTGCCTTGCGGTCGAATCCTCGCGCGTAACGCTGTGCTGCTCTTCCCAGGTTCTCTTGAGCCAGTTTGCAGGTCTCTTCAATCCTGTTCCTGAGTTCTACGATGTAGGTCGCTGTCGTCTGCACCTCCTCGTCAGCTTCTTCGTCCGTCCAAGCCTGACGCAGGATAGCCATGGGACCGCGTACCTGTCTGCCGTACAACAACTCGAATGGGGAAAAGCCCAAGCTCTCCTGAGGAACCTCGCGGTATGCAAAAAGCAATGCTGGGATGTACCTGTCCCACGTGCGTGGTTTCTCCTGAGCTAGTTTCCTCAGCATGGTCTTCAAGGTGCCATTGAACCTTTCCACCAGTCCGTTGCACTGAGCATGGTAAGGAGTGGTGAAGTGCTGCTCCAGTGATAGCAGTCGTGCTGCCTCCGCCATCACTCCTCCCGTGAACTGCGTGCCTCTGTCGGTGAGTACCTCTGATGGAATTCCCAGCCGGGACCACATAGTAACCAGAGCCTCAGCTACTCGCGTGGCTTCAATCGATTTCAGAGGGATCGCCTCTGGGTATCGAGTAGCGTAGTCCACCATGGTCAAAATGTATCTGTTTCCGTCCTCAGACGCAGGCAAGATGGGCCCGATGATGTCCACTGCCACCCGACGAAAGGGTTCGTCGATGAGCGGCATCTTCTCTAAGGGGACCTTCCTCACCCTTCCTTTGGCAACCACCTTCTGGCACTTATCGCAGGACGCACAGAAACGTCGGACATCCGTGCAGATGCCTGGCCAGTAAAAGTGGCGCCAGACACGATCCGTGGTCTTCTTGGTACCAAGATGACCTCCCAGAATCGAGTCGTGTGCCGTTGCCATGACACCCTCGCGAAACTCGCGAGGCACGACAACCTGTTTGAATGTACCTTCTTGGTTGCTGAACTCCCGGTAGAGCAACTTCTTGTCCCTGAGGAACTTTGACCTCCCATGCTTCCCGCTCAGCTTCACCTTCCCCGACTTCGCGTGCTCCCGAGGAGTCGCTAATGTCGGATCAGATGCCTGAGCCTTCGCGAGAAGCGCGGGGGTCACGTTCCCCAGGGCAGCTCGTGCAGCAGGTAGGGGTTTGAGAGGTTTGTCCTCTCGCTCCGCCTGTGCCCGCGTGAGCACTGAAATGACGTCGGGAGACCGATAAACGGGAACCTCCCTGGTGACGCCGTCCACAAACTGAACCCGGTTTCCGATGAGCAGGTCGCATGGAGGATCGTCCATGACGACGGCCACAATGGTCCCCGTGAACAACGGTGTTACGACCTTGATCACTGCCGTGTTCAAGTCGTAAGCGTGAGATGCCTCGGCCATTCTCACTCTGATGCTGTCTCCTGTGTAGGCCATAGCTGGAACTAGACTCGCCCGAACCACTATCATGTCCGCCCCTGTGTCCCGCAGACCTTCGCCCTTCACTCCGTTAACGTAGACGTTGCAGTGGGGCTGGAAATGTTTCCTGGAGCACGGAACGCAGAGTTGTGGAATTGTGCATGAGCTCGTGACGTCCCTTAGCTCCTCACTGCCAACAAAGTGTACGCCCTTCTGGTCAGCCTGTCTCCTGTGGCAGTCCTTCTTCACGTGGCCCCGCTTGTTGCAGTAATAACACTGGATGTCAGTTCTGGAACTTGATCCTTTGTGTCCCTGATCGTCCTTCCCGTCCTTGGGTCCTGAAGAACCTGAATTTCCCGATTTTCCCGGCCGTGAGCCTGAAGATTTGCCAGAGATCGCCTGGGCGTCCTCGTGTACTCTGATCCAGTCGGCTGCTTCCTGAGTAGTCTTAGGCTGGTGTTCCTGCACAAAGGTCACCACCTCAGGTCGCAGGCTGGACATCAGTTGTTCCATGACTATGAGGTCGGCAAGGTCGTCGACTGTCCAGTTCTTCTCGGCCATCTCCACCCAGCGCCGCAGGTAGAGATTAAGGCGTGCCACAAACTGATGGCTCAGCTCGCCGCTCAGTCTCTTGCTGTTACGCAGACGTCGTCTGTAGGCTTCCGCAGTCAGGTTGAAGCGCTGGAGTAACGCCTTCTTTAGTGCCTGATAGTCTCTCGCCTCGTCGTCATCCAAAGCGTTGTAGAGCTGCAATGCGCGTCCTTTTAAGCAGGTGCTAAGGCGGCTAGCCCACGTGGCCTCTTCCCACTTCTGGTCAGATGCAATGCGCTCAAACCGGCGTAAAAAGTCGTCGAGCTCGTCCTTGTCATCGTCGAACGTCGGCAGTCTCGTACGGTCGGCAACAAACGTCGGCGCGCTAGCCTGAGTAAGCGTACCCTTCTCGGCCTGTAGCCTAGCTAGCTCTAGCTGGTGATCGCGATCCGCCTGTTCCTTCCGGTCTAGTCTGTCACGTTCGTCTTTCTTTTCCTGTCTGTCAAGTTCGGCCTGTCGTTCGGCCTGTCGTTCCTGTCTCTCAAGCTCGTCTTTCTTATCCTGTCGGTCACGTTCGGCCTGTCGTTCGGCCTGTCGTTCCCTTTCTTGTCTGTCTCGTTCATCTTTCTCTTTCTTTTCTTGTCTGTCTCGTTCATCTTTCTCTTTCCGTTCTTGTCTGTCACGTTCGTCTTTCTTTTCCTGTCTGTCACGTTCGTCTTTCTCTTTCTTGTCCTGTCTGTCCCGTTCGGCCTGTCGTTCTTGTCTGTCAAGCTCTTCTTTTCTCGTCTGTCGCTCTATGTCTTCTTTACGTTCTAACTCCTTGCGCTTAAGCAAACTACGCGCTCTAACGCGTGCGTCTCGCTCTGTCTGTTCCTCGCTACCAGGAGTTTCGAAAGTTAATCTCTTCGTAGGAGATCCCCCTGTAGCCATGGTTAGTTTAGCAAAGCTTTATCACAAAAGTAAGTCTAACGCAGCTATAGCTAGAACACGCGGTGATGAAAGCGGTGGATACAAAAATCCCGCAACCAGAAAATGCAGAAGAAAAATCCAAACGGTGTAGAACAAATCGCGTAGCCTACTTTATGGCTGCTTTTTGCGGTGAAACAAAGTGTTTCCCACAGCCGTGGCCTACTTTATCGGCTGCTTTTTGCGGTGAAACAAAGTGTCTCCCACAGCCTTGATTAGGACAGAAGTCCTCGGACCCTTCCCCCCCAAAATTCCAACAAAGTCAAAATATGGAGAAAAATCCAGGTAAAACAAGACGGTAGAAATGTAACCTGTTACAGAATGCGAAACAACAATGTAGAGAAAACTGAGTAAAACGAATAACAAATCCGCTAACCCCGCTCAGCTCTCTGCAACGGAAAACTCTGAACGTACAACAACAAAGATTCACAAACAAAGGAAAGGGAGGTAATCACAGTTAGCGCATACAATAACTCACAAATTACAATTTACATTTCCTGCAAGATGTGAATCGCTTAAGGTGTGGTATATGATCAAAACTATACAAAAAAGGGTGGCACCAAGCAGAAAATAAGTCGAGCACTGACGAGATTATCTGCTCTTAGTTATCCTTAATTGGTGGGTCTTTATCAGTTGGAAATTAACTGAGTAAATCCCGGCTTGGCCCCCATGTGTCACGTTTCAATATATCACTTAAGGTGATTATGAACCGGTTAATTACTACTAATTAACTAACCACACCACGATCCACTCTCGCAGTCATACAATTAAATAGAGTCAACAAAAGTATAAGTTTCAGACGCCTGTTTATGTATAAACTCTCCACCTCCCTCGAGCCTTCACTCAAAATATGTTCCTTTTACGTTCTCAACACGTAAAAAACCAGTGTTCACTGACAAAATGCCAGTAGTATGTAGAAAATTATAGGAACACGCTGAACCCGTGTAAATATAGTTAAATGCGAATGTTCTGTTCGAAAAGCTCTAGTTCGTGCAGGTGTCACACACCCCACGTTGTCACTACTCCAAGGTAATCACAGATAAGAAAAGACAACGGTGGTCAACGGGGTGCGTAAGACATGGTGCACTTAGCTTTATCTCTGCTGCTGCTGCTTAGCCGGTATGCTGGTTAGTCGGTTCGCTGGTTAGCCGGTCCGCTGGTTAGCCGGTCCGCTGGTTAGCCGGTCCGCTGGTTAGCCGGTCCGCTGGTTAGCCGGTCTCCTGGTTAGCGTAGCTTCAACAGGTCCCGCCAAAGTCAGCCGTGCAGATGTTACAGGAACGTAACGAAACGAGACGAAACGAAGGCTGCAAACAGAAAGCATCGGTGCACTAAACATGTCAGCTACCCCTCACCCACCACCTTAAAACATGTCATCTTTAAATATCTCATCGAGCACGTGGGCCTGCACAAAACGGACTTTTTACAACAACAAAACAGTCATTTTCCGTCCTTCTCTCCCTATCTGCAAAAACCATATACAGATTAGTATTTTAGCGTCACAGAGAGTAAATTATGCGCTAACCTGGAAAGAACAACAGAGAGTATTTCATTCCACAACACAGACTCATCAACAGCGTTAAATAATGATTTATTACCTCAAAAGCCTATGATTGTACTCTCATGGAAGCAAAGTCCGCCTCCTCCCTGGAACAGCCTCTGTTCGTCAACAGTGACCAAAAACGTCCAGAACCCCTTGTCGAATCCTTATGCGAAAGCCATCGCCGACGAAGGAATGTTGACGACTTGTCCTCAGCAAAATATGTGGCAGTGTGAAGGAAATAACCGGTGGAAGCTCCCCTAGAGTGCCGAATACAATATTCGGTGAAAAACCATCATACTCTAGAAACTGTGTATTAGATCCTTCCCCTTCTGCCGCTGGGTGTCAAGTGCCCCGTACTCGTGTCTCTGTCAGACAACCTAGCCAAAATACACGTGACTGACCTTGTCACAAAACCAGTCCAGCTATACACAATTCTGCCTCCCCAAGCAGAAAAAAGACACGAGAAACTCAATCCGTGAAAATCCCGTGTGCGCTGTCAGCAAAAAACCGTCAGCCCTATGATAGCAGAAACCCGCACTGTGAAGCTCGTGCGTTTCAAAACATCCGTGTTCGTTGAGCACTGTCAGCAAACTCTGCTGTGTCCAATATCACGCACAGGCGCTTTCTATCATAACCGACCAAGAACAGGCACTCCACTGAGTGACGCTTTCCTGGTCTCTGTCACCCGATCGTGACACGATTGCGAGCATGAAGGAGAGGATAACGAAGATACTTCCATATGAGGGTGCGTCCACGGGGATGGACGACACCCAGCTTAACTTGCCGTTCAGGTTGTCCAGCGCAGTGACGTGGGCGGCGGAAAACGGCATTTAAGTTTTGACTGGAGGGGGTGGTTGAGAGCAAAGCTTTACTTCCTCCACCTCTATCCGGTTTGATGACTTCTGGAAGTTCGGAGGAACAGGATGTTCACTTCAGCTTCCGGGAATCGTTGTCCATTGCCCTGGAGTTGGCAAATGGCCGCGTGTAGCCGGGTTCTCCGGTGAAAGTGGTGTACGTTCGCAGGAGGTAGCAAGCTTTGTGCGGTGAAGTGTTGAAGCCATGTCTGTTCTTCCGCTTTCTGGCGCACGTTCAGCAGCGGCTAAGAGCTCTAGGCAACGTAAGCTTCCGCCCTGGGGGCAGGAAGTTGGTGGGCTGGGTGATTCTTGGGTTGACCATGCGAGTCTCTCTGGGGGTCACTTTCCTACCTTTGATACCGAGCAGGGGGGCAGGAAGCGAGCAGTAGGGCTGATTCTTTGTTGGAGATTTAAGTCTAGCATGGGGTCAGCTTCCGGATTGCACGGAGGTGCATGAAGGCTGTTCAGATTAAGGTGCTCCTGTTTTTCTGTAAAGCACTGATTTTAGGTTCTGTTTCAAGTTAGCAAGTGCAGTGGCGCTCGCAGCTGAAATGGTTCGAGGTACAACGGGATCGTCCGGTGTGTTTCTATGCAACCGGTTGGTCCTGATGTTTACTTATCCAAGGCCTGTTGCGCTTTCGCTTTTGCGGCTGTGACTTCTGGGTACAGGACGGGATATCCTTCTACTGTTAACACTGTGGTGTTGGTAGTCGGCACTTTTCAGCTTTTGGCTTCTGGTTCCGTTTCTGCGGTTCCTTTGCCTTTTTTACAGGCTGTTT
Source organism: Littorina saxatilis (assembly GCF_037325665.1). NCBI lineage: Eukaryota > Metazoa > Mollusca > Gastropoda > Littorinimorpha > Littorinidae > Littorina > Littorina saxatilis. Next base: position 26,905,033 of record NC_090256.1, read on the forward strand.
TCACTTTCTCTTCCAGTCTTCCAGCTGGCGTGAGTCAGGTGGATGGAGATCTGGTCATGGTGTTATGACGTTTGAAACTTTTCAAAACTTTTCCGATTGTTGGCAAGTTTTTGCCTTATCGGGATTGGTGACTGGTTCTCATCATTTCGATGTTCGTTATGATCCTTGAACAAGAGGAGGAAATGGGGAGGCTCATACTTCAGCTGTGTCGCGGTTCGCGGCATTTTGTAGTTGGTTTGAGCTTTCTGAGGAGAATCTTCGAGTGTTAAGTTCTTAGATCCTCTGGCGGGGTCGTCTTGTTCTTGCGGAAGTTTTCGCAAGCGAGTCTTCTTTGTCACCACTACCTTTGTGGGCAACGCACGACTATTTACCTGTGGTGGTGGTGGTGCTTTAGCTTGTTTCTTACGCTCAAATAGCGTGTCACTCGCGGAGCGCTTTCTGTAGGCTTCGGTTAACTCCAAGCTTAAGAACTTAGGTTCTCTTGTTTTTCGTTCTATGGAACCGCCCTCGGGTTTGGTGATGGCGATAGCAAGGAGAAACTGTCTGTTAGATCAAGGTCTCCTAGCTCTGGTAGATTGCGGCATCTTTTCTTTATGATTGGCTCTTTTGAACAAAACTTGCTTTTAGTCTCTCGCTTGGGCGGTTACGTTTAACAGGTTATCTTTGTGGTCCGACAGGACTCAAATACAAAGTATTTTACTTTGCCGTTTTTACCTGAGAGTAAGCCTCTGCCCTTTAAGTATTATTCTGTTGGCTAGAGGTTAATCTCTTTCTTGTTTGAAAGGTCTCTTTTTGAGTCCGCTTCTATGCACGCGGGTTCTCTAACTAAGAGAATCTCACGGTAAAAGGAAAGCGCAGGGCAGGTCTTGGCTGTTTTTCGTTTCCAAACGAAAAGCTTCAGGCTGGCTGTTATCCACTTTGGGTTTGGGCTCCATACCCTCGCTTTCACAGGGCTCTTTTTGAGTTAGTTTGGGCGACCTGTTGGTCGCACAGTACGGGTCTTTGCATTCTTGGTTTCCAGACCTCTTTAGGCTGGCAAGAAGGCATCTTTGCTTTCTCACATTGGAATTACTTGAATGTCTGCTGTAAGGGTATACTTGAGATACTTAGGGGCTTCTGCCTCAACTCTGGATTTGGTTCAGAGTTTCTGTGTTCTATGCAGAAGGTTTTTTTCTGGCTAGGTTTGCTATGGACAGCTTTTTGGAGAAAGACTGATCTATGGTGCTTAGGGTTCCTTCAAAATTTCTGGCAAGTAAGCAGAATTTGGAGAATCCAGCTTCGTTCACTTTTTAAACCTTTTAGCAATATTCTGGCTCCTCCAGAGCCATATTTAGCCTTTTGATCATTTCGAGTTCAATGATTTTTCTAACTTGCATGGATCTTTTCAGATTATTGATTCTAACAGCTCTTGTTCTTATCTTTCAACTCCGTCGCTTTTTAACCCTGAACGGTTAGAAACGACGTTAAACACTGGTTAAGGATAGAAAGTTTTTCTATCGACTTGGGTAGAGGTAATGACTTACTTAAGTCAACCTTAGCTTTATAGACTGCCACATTGTTTTGGCAGTCAGTCCTCTCTCTTCGGGTGGCGCGGACTCTTCTTTCCTCTCTTGAGCAAGTTTATTGCTCTTGGAGATCCTGATGTACATTTTTGTCCTGTTAGAGCCCTCAGCAGATTTCTGTTTCGGACTGTGCACACTCGTTTGGAGACTCAGAAACTTCTTTTTATCTCATTCATCATGGTACGGTTTAGAGATATGTCGAAAGTCTCGTTAGCCAAGTGGGTCTCCACCATAGCTAGGCAAGCTCTTGGCTGGTGGCAGAGTCAGGCAGGGAATGTCAGGGCAGTCTTGCCTTTTACTACAGCCAGGCCTCATGAGGCAAAGATTGGGCTTCCACTCTAGTTGATCTTCATTTTAATCTCCTGGCGGAAGTTCTTGAGTCGGCTTACTGGCTTTCTTGAAATGTTCTTCATTGATGTCTTTCTCAGGGATTTCTATGCTTTGAGACAGGATGCGTTTCTGGGTTACCTGCTCGGGTAGAGGCAGGACAAAATCTCGATTCCTATTTGGGTAAAGTGCCCTCCAACCTTTAGTAGCAATCTGCTATATGTGAGTTGGGTAAGATATGTAATTTAATTAAAAATTTTAGTAATAAATTTTCATTTGATTAATATACTTACCCAACTCACATCGTTTATTCCCTCCCGCCTCCCCGCTGTGGGGTTATATATGTCTAAAAAAGAAGTGAGTTGGGCTTCGTTTTAGAATGATGCATATGGCGGAGTATGCGCGCGCATACGGAAGGCAGCCTCGTTTCCGGGCTGGCCTAGACACCCTTACGGGTCTCGGTCACTCTTTTTTAGAGGCGTCTTTCTTGTTACCAAGGGGACGCGTACAGCGATACCAGCACTGAACCAGGGTTAATTGCTATATGTGAGTTGGGTAAGTATATTAATCAAATGAAAATTTATTACTAAAATTTAAAATTTTTGTACCTTCAAATTGTTATTTTTGTAGTTGCTGTTTAGCTGCTGATGATGATGATTGACTTTAAAGCTTAAGTCAGAAAGAAATTGTTTTGGATGGCCAGGTATATTTTCATTGTTCAAGTTTATTGAATTATTCCTAGTAGTGCTGTCATTTCTTGGAATGGAGAAACAAAATGCTGCTTGATGTACAATGATGTATCTTGCATCTCAAATACCTGAAATGCCAACAATCTTGCAAAAAAAGTGTGTAAGACGTTGCAGCCATTTTGTACAATCAATTCTAACTGGTTTGACTAATGAGGATGATGATTAAACTTCACCACAGACCTAGGCGCTTCCCAGCAGCCGGGCCGGAGCAGCTTACAGCTGGGCCAGTCGTCGGACACGGGCCCCATCAAGGCCCCGGCCCCCATGTGGCGGTGTAGTCGCATCATGCACATGCAGCGAGAGCTCCACCCCACCATCCTTGCCTCGCTGGAGGGCATTGTGGACCAGGTCTGTAGAGCCTCGACCTGATACGCTGGATCTTTTGTGGTAGCTAATTTGTTGATGTCAATGTCTTTGACCTTTCAAAAATCTGAGAAAATCCTGTCTTGCAAAGGAGGGAGTCTTGAAAATGGAGTACATTTACGGATGCTATGAATGCAAGATCAGAAAAAGCAAGGTCATTTTTAAACAGGGGGAGGGGGGTGAGTCTTGAAAGAGGTGTTACACTGTATTGCAGAAATTGGTAAACTGAAAAGCTGTAGAGTGTTGACTTTTTATTAAAAATGACATAACTGTGCTTTGTAATGGAACAGATGGTGTGGTTCAGAGAGAACTGGTACGAAGAGGTGCTGAGACAACTGAGACAGGGACTGGCTAAGTGCTACAGCATCGCATTTGAAAACCGCAACTGTGGTAAGCTCTCCTCCCCTTCCCCTTTCTCTTTTCCCCACCTCTCTTTTTACATTTAGTCAAGTTTTGACTACCGTATTTGACGGACTAGAAGCCGCGACTTTTTTAAAAAAAAATCGCATTGCGGCTTATAAAAAGATGCGGCTAAAACGTTACCTAAACTTGAATAGCATTCACCTAATGGAAGTCGCCGCGGATTTTCATTTCGCTCGATTAGCGATTACCGGTACTTTATTAGCTCTCTACTCAAGACTCGGCGCTTTTCTCTTTCTTTCGCGAATCTTAGTTTGTCAACAAGTCGTCGTTACAAGATAGCATACAGAGAAACACCGGATGTATCAGGATCTCGCGAATGCGAGATTTCGTTTTTTTGTGTCTCGCGATAGTTGGAGGAGCGAGAGCCGCCATGTTGTGTTTTCGTCTGCTCGAAATGTGCGCAAAAGTCGTAAATCATCCCAAAAAAGCTTATTCCGGGCGAGACTACATGTGTGTGTTGGTTACAAATTGTGTGTGTGATATTTTTCTTCAAATTTTTTCACTTTTCTTCTTTGTTTCACTTGTTTATTCTCGGAGCCGATTTCGCCAAATACCGTACTTTCGTTTGCCTGGTTGTTTTGATTGATTGACACGATCTGATTATATTTTTTTCGACGGCTAATATAGTGACGCGGCCTATACGTGGTTCGTCCCAATTTTTTTTTAAAAAGTCGGGGGTGCGGCTTATAAAACGGTGCGTCTTGTAATCCGTCAAATACGGTAAATGTTTTAACATAGAGGGGGAATCGAGACGAGGGTCGTGGTGTATGTGTGTCTATGTGTGTGTGTAGAGCGATTCAGAGTAAACTACTGGACCGATCTTTATGAAATTGTACATGAGAGTTCCTGGGTATGATATCCCCAGACGGTTTTTGCATTTTTTGGATAAATGTCTTTGATTACGTCATATCCGGCTTTTTGTAAAAGTTGAGGCGGCACTGTCACACCCTCATTTTTCAATAAAATTGATTGAAATTTTGGCCAAGCAATCTTCGACGAAGGCCGGACTTTGGTATTGCATTTCAGCTTGGAGGCTTTAAAAATAATTAATGACTTTGGTCATTAAAAATCTGAAAATTGTAATTAAAATTATTTTTTTATAAAACGATCCAAAATTACGTTCATCTTATTCTTCATCATTTTCTGATTCCAAAAACATATAAATATGTTATATTCGGATTACAAACAAGCTCTGAAAATTAAAAATATAAAAATTATGATTAAAATAAAATTTCCGAAATCGATTTAAAAACAATTTCATCTATTCCTTGTCGGTTCCTGATTCCAAAAACATATACATATGATATGTTTGGATTTAAAACACGCTCTGAAAGTTAAAACAAAAAGAGGTACAGAAAAGCGTGCTATGCAGCACAGCGCAACCACTACCGCGCTAAACAGGCTCGTCAATTTCACTGCCTTTTGAACGAGCGGCGGACTACGGTTATTGTGAAAAAATGCAGTGAGTTCAGTTTCATTCTGTGAGTTCCACAGCTTGACTAAATGTAGTAATTTCGCCTTACGCGACTTGTTCTACTTTACTTTCCTCTCCCATTAATATTCTTCTTTGTCAATGTGCCATTTATCTTGTCAACCGGTCTGCCTGTTGTCATTCGTTTGCTCTTTTCATGAAGATATGCCGTTAGCGTAGTCTTGCAGAATAGGAGCTGCGTGTGGGGACAGTTAAGTGTACATTTCATCTTTTCTTCAAAACATTGTATTTTATGTATTACCAGTAGGTCTTAAATATTGATGAACATTTGACCAAATTGAAATTCAAAATTTCAAGCTGTGACTTCCACTTCATTGAAAATGTTTGTATGTGTGCGTGCATGTGGGTGTTTGTGATAGCACTTGAAGCTGTTTCCTCATTTAAGTGCCATACAGGTTGAAATGGCTAGTAACTGATACTTTTCCCTTTAAATTCAGTCCAAGATGCAGTGATCACGCCACACACTCTCAACTTCATGAACAAGCTGGTCAGCACGTTTGGTGTGGGTATCGAGAATGTCAGTAGCGTGTCCTCCACCTACTCCAGTGCTGCCTCTGAGTCACTGGCTCGTCGCGCACAGGCCACCGCTCAGGATCCCGTCTTTCAGAAGATGAAGAGTCAGTTCACCACTGACTTTGACTTCAAGTGAGTGTGCTCTTTTTTCTTTTCTTTTTTCTTTTATTTAAGAAAGCATCAAAAGAATTTTGACGTTAATTTAATGTGCTTTCTGAAAAGTTGTCAAGCTGCGGATTTCAAGTAATTGTGTTCTGTGAGGAAATGTCTCAAAGAGTATGTATGCTTTCAGAAAAAAATGCCATAAAGTTTGTTGAGTGCAGGTTGCCATTAGTCGCTCTTTTCTTTATTGAGCTGCTTGTTAGAGAAGTATGAGGGAAAAAACAGCTTGTACCTGAAGTCAGTTCACATAGTTCTAAATTTTTCATTGTCAAGAAATAAGACCAATGTTTCACATCTTTCCTGTTTATCCACACACACACTCTTCAAATGTTCACTTTCATGCAGTGTACCTAGAGCCCTTCTTCACATATGTCATGTGTTCACCATTTCTGGGTTGGATAAGCTGCAAAACATGATCAGCAAGCTGACATTACAGGGACCACTGTAACAAAATCTCAACTTGACGTTTGCTTTGAATGATCACCTTACTTAACATTTTTTGTGCATCATCCTTTCGTGTTTTTAGGTCAAACAAGCTGCATAAGCCAAGAACCTGAATCAGAATTAGAAAATCTGAACTTAACATTGTTTTGTATCGCCTTTCACTTTCAGTGTTCCTGGGTCAAAGAAGCTGCAGTCTGATCAACACACTGATACCACTGTAGAAAATCACAGCTTGATGTTAGTTATGTATCACCTTTCAGCGTTCCTGGGTCAAAGAAGCTGCAGTCTGATCAACACACTGATACCACTGTAGAAAATCACAGCTTGATGTTAGTTATGTATCACCTTTCAGTGTTCCTGGGTCAAACAAGCTGCACAACCTGATGAGCAAACAACACCACTGTAGAAACTCTCAACGTGACATTTGTTGTGTATCACCTTTCAGTGTTCCTGTGTCGAACAAACTGCAGTCTGATCAGCAAGCTGGCATTAGAGGGACCACTGCAGACAACCTGAACTTGACGTTTGTTGTGTATCACCTTTCAGCGTTCCTGGGTCCAACAAGCTGCACAACCTGATCAGCAAGCTGAAGAAGTGGATCAAGATCCTGGAGGCCAAGTCCAAGTCGCTGCCCAAGTCCTTCCTCATCGAGGAGAAGTGTCGCTTCCTCAGCAACTTCTCTCTCAGCACTGCCGAGGTCGAGCTCCCTGGAGAGTTCCTGCTGCCCAAGGTATGCCCTTCGGTGTCTGAACACCCCCGTGTGCATGCATGCGCAAGATAAAGATACTAAGTTCACATCAAAAGTCTCAGGGCTTGGATACACGCATGTAGGAACAAGTCGCGTAAGGCGAAAATACAACATTTAGTCAAGTAGCTGTCGAACTCACAGAATGAAACTGAACGCAATGCAACGCAGCAAGACCGTATACTCGCAGCATCGTCAGTCCACCGCGCACGGCAAAGGCAGTGAAATTGACAAGAAGAGCGGGGTAGTACTTGCGCTGAGAAGGATAGCACGCTTTTCTGTACCTCTCTTCGTTTTAACTTTCTGAGCGTGTTTTTAATCGAAACATATCATATCTATATGTTTTTGGAATCAGGAACCGACAAGGAATAAGATGAAAGTGTTTTTAAATTGATTTGGAAAATTTAATTTTGATAATAATTTTTATATTTTTAATTTTCAGAGCTTGTTTTTAATCCAAATATAACATATGTATATGTTTTTGGAATCAGAAAATGATGGAGAATAAGATGAACGTAAATTTGGATCGTTTTATTAAAAAAAATTTTTTTTTTTACAATTTTCAGATTTTTAATGACCAAAGTCATTCATTAATTTTTAAGCCACCAAGCTGAAATGCAATACCGAAGTCCGGGCTTCGTCGAAGATTACTTGACCAAAATTTCAACCAATTTGGTTGAAAAATGAGAGCGTGACAGTGCCGCCTCAACTTTCACGAAAAGCCGGATATGACGCCATCAAAGACATTTATCAAAAAAATGAAAAAAACGTATGGGGATTTCATACCCAGGAACTCTCATGTCAAATTTCATAAAGATCGGTCCAGTAGTTTAGTCTGAATCGCTCTACACACACACACAGACACACACACACACACACGCACGCACGCACGCACGCACATACACCACGACCCTCGTCTCGATTCCCCCCTCTACGTTAAAACATTTAGTCAAAACTTGACTAAATGTAAAAAGAACAAAATGGGTAGCGCCGTACTGTAACGGCAGCGCGCTTTCCCCAGTGAGAAAGTAGCCTGCATTTCCATGAGGGTAACCTCACAGGACTATATAACATCTTATTCTTATCCTAAAGCGTAAAGTTTTGAAGAACAAGTCTAAGACATTTTCTATAAATTTCAGAAGACTTCTTTAATAATTCACCGTTCATGACTGCTCTTCTGACAGTTTTTGGCAGTTGATTGGCTGGTGTCCTTTCTGCTCCTTTGCTTGCTTGTTTGGTTTGTCACATTTGTGCCTGTTGTTGTATTTTTGTGTCAGTCAAAATGTGTTTCAGCTGGAGATATTAGCAGGGATTAAACAGATTATAAATGTTTTGCCATGGCATCCACTGGAATTTATAAACGAAAAGACGACTGAGTACATGTTTGGGATTCGGCGAGCTCCTTATTCTGAAAGTTTGGTTCATATTGCATTGTTTCTTTTTTTGCGTTTTTTTGCTTTTTCCGTGTGCTTTTGCTTTTTGTGTTTTTTTGGTTCTTTTCTTTGTTTTGTGGTAAATTAAAAAAAAAAGTCATCTTGTTAAAAAAAAAAAATTGGTATTCAAAATCATGTGTTTACAGCACAGCCATTACTACACTCGCATCGCCCGCTTCATGCCGCGTGTGGAGATTGTTCAGAAACACGGCACTGCAGCCAGACGTCTCAACATCAGGGGGCACAATGGAAAGGTACCATTTCTTCCCATCTTGATCTCAACAAAATGCAATCTAACATGTTTTTTGTTAAATTATTTTACAACTTATTGTTCTGTTTTCTGATACCACTGTTGTTCACCATGCTAAAGAACCATTTTTGACTCACATGCGAAGCAAAAGTGAGTCTATGTACTCACCCGAGTCGTCCGTCCGTCCGTCCGTCCGGAAAACTTTAACGTTGGATATTTCTTGGACACTATTCAGTCTATCAGTACCAAATTTGGCAAGATGGTGTATGATGACAAGGCCCCAAAAAACATACATAGCATCTTGACCTTGCTTCAAGGTCAAGGTCGCAGGGGCCATAAATGTTGCCTAAAAAACAGCTATTTTTCACATTTTTCACATTTTCTCTGAAGTTTTTGAGATTGAATACCTCACCTATATATGATATATAGGGCAAAGTAAGCCCCATCTTTTGATACCAGTTTGGTTTACCTTGCTTCAAGGTCAAGGTCACAGGAGCTCTTCAAAGTTGGATTGTATACATATTTTGAAGTGACCTTGACCCTGAACTATGGAAGATAACTGTTTCAAACTTAAAAATTATGTGGGGCACATGTTATGCTTTCATCATGAGACACATTTGGTCACATATGATCAAGGTCAAGGTCACTTTGACCCTTATGAAATGTGACCAAAATAAGGTAGTGAACCACTAAAAGTGACCATATCTCATGGTAGAAAGAGCCAATAAGCACCATTGTACTTCCTATGTCTTGAATTAACAGCTTTGTGTTGCATGACCTTGGATGACCTTGACCTTGGGTCAATGTCACATGTATTTTGGTAGGAAAAATGTGTAAAGCAGTTCTTAGTGTATGATGTCATTGCTAGGTTTAGGTCAAGCATGTGAGTCGTATGGGCTTTGCCCTTCTTGTTTACAATGTTGAAAAGGTAAGAATGTCATTATATCTTGAATAATTTTATAACTTTTGGGTTATTATAGTCCCTAATTCGTGTAAGTGGTAAAAATATGTGTGAAAAATGACAATGTATGAATGCTCTGTAAATCTGTGAATGTTGAGATCTAATGTTACGTAAATCCTCAGATCTACCCCTACCTGGTGGTGAACGACCCCTGCATGACGGAGTCTAGACGAGAGGAGCGTGTGCTGCAGCTGCTAAGGATGCTCAACCACTTCCTAACCAAACAGAAGGTGAGGGAACCCCACAATCGGGCGACTTTAATCTTACTTCTTTCAGTTTGTGAAGTATGGTGAAAGTGAAATGATAGAGACATAATTCAGCTAAGTAAAAAAACCAAAAAAACAAACAGGAAGTTTTAGTTTATGAAACTTTTGGTCATTGACAAAACAAAACATTCACTTCTTCAATGTTCTAATGGCTGCTTTTTTTTGTCAATGATTAAAAGTTCGACTATTTAACCATTCTTGTTTTTTAATTTTTTTTATTTAGGAAGTCTGCCTGTTTCAGATTTCAACTCTGGAAAATGCTGTAAATAATGCATTGGATAGGCTGCACATGTACATTGATAACTTGTACTGCTCTTGAGTGCCTAGGAAATGTACAGCTGAATTATAAAGTGTATGATGCATTTTATTGATGACATGGGCAGTGTGCAATCATCAGCAATTACACACACATGGAGTAAAACAGCTGTATGGCATCTAAAGGGTCAAGAGAAGTTGACACTCTTGTGAGAAAGTCAACTGATAATTTCCATTGTGTGTTTCAGGAAACCAGTCGACGTCTTTTGTACTTCACAGTGCCCAGAGTGGTGGCTGTGTCTCCTCAGATGCGACTGGTTGAGGACAACCCGGCATCAATTTCTCTGCTCGACATTTACAAAACGGTAAGGAGTAGCGGATTGTACAACTTTTTTAACATTTTACTTTTTTTTGGATACATGGGCATTGTGAGTTCTCAAACAAATATGTCCAGGAAGGTGATTATCAAGTCAGTTTGTAAAAACAGTCTGCTCTCATGGCTTTTGGTTATCTTTCGTGCCTGTATCTACACTTTTGTTTGTCGTGTAGTGGAGTTCTTCTGTCAATGGGACACATTGCTAAATAAAAAAAGAAGCCTTCATAAAATTGAGCAAGTATTTTCCTGAAGAGGTTTCATGCACTTTTATCGCACATAGCCACATGTCGACATGAGTCAGTTCTAAACGTCTTCGTCTTACCGACTTACTCATGTCTGTGCAGCGCTGCAACAAGCGAGGCATCGAACACGACGCCCCCATCCAGCGTTACTACGAGCGGCTTGCTACGGTGCAGGCGAGGGGTTCTCAGGCCAGCCACCAGGTGGTGCGTGACATCCTGAAGGAGGCGCAGACCAACATGGTGCCCCGCGGTCTGCTCAAAGAGTGGGCCGTCAACACCTTCCTCAGTGCCACCGACTACTGGACCTTCAGGAAAACTGTGAGGATGCTTATCTCTGGTGTTCTTTCAAATATAGAATGTGCTGACTTGGCTGCAGACAATGTCACGTGTTTTTGTTGCGTGTGAGGGTTTGGATGGGGCGGAGGTGTGTGTGTGTGTGTGTGTGTGTGTGTGTGTGTGTGTGTGTGTGTGTGTGTGTGTGTGTGTGTGTGTGTGTGTGTGTGTGTGTGTGTGTATACACATACACTCTTCAAAAAAAGTTAAGGATCACTTTTTTACAAGCACGCCACACAAAAGACCAAATTCTTTCATTTTTTTAAAATTATATAATTGAACAACCAAGGAGTAATGACAAACAAAGCAAAGATCGAACGCGGTAGCGACAATTTAGCTGGAGTGTGTCAAACGTGACAACCCTCGAAAATCACGACAATGTGAATCAGTGTCAATAATGCGTGTGCCCTCCGTTGTGTGCCAGGCATTCAACACATCGTTGGCGCATGGAGTGGATCAGGTTGCATGTGAATGCTCTGGGAACTCCATTTCACTCCTGCTGGAGCCATTGCAGTAGTGACCCAGATTGGCAGGAGGAGGGTGATGTTGCTGTACCACATGTGCTCTATGGGGTTCAGGTCCGGGCTGTTGGCTGGCCACAGCATCCTGTTGACCCTGGCCTGCTGGATGAAGGTGTTTACAGCTGCAGAGCGATGGGGAGGTGCGTTGTCATCCTGAAGAATCGCACGAGGGCCGATCGCTTGGAGGGCTGGAACGACCAGGGGTTGCAGGATCTCATTCTGGTAGCGGACACCGGTCAAGTTGCCCACTACATGGTACAGAGGTGTCCTTAGACGTGTGCTGATCCCTCCCCAGACCATCACAGAGCCTCCGCCAAAACGCTGTCGTTCCAGAACAGCGCCTTCTGCGAAGCGCTCTCCGCGACGCCTCCACACTCGGATGCGACCATCAGCAGGTTCCAAGCAAAAGCGGGACTCATCTGTAAACAACACCTGAGCCCACTGCTGACGTTGCCACCTCACATGTTGAGTGCACCAGGCTCGGCGAGCTGCTCGGTGATTAGCAGTCAGGATTGTTCCTCGGACTGGACGCCTTGCACGCAAGCCAAAGTTGTGTAAGCGGTTTCGGATCGTCTGACCACTAACAACAGTGTTGGTGGTAGCTTGTAGGCGTTGCCTAATGTTGTTTGCCGTAGCCATTCTTTGTTGCATGGCCTGCCTCTGAATGAAGCGATCCTCTCTTTGTGTGGTGACTCTGGGCCGACCAGAACGTTGTCGCTCCTGCACTCTTCCAGTTGCGTGGAATCTCTGTTTTAGTCTGATGATGACAGAGGGAGCCACTGCAAGCCTCTGGGCCACTTGCCTGGCAGCAACACCGTCTTGTAGCCATCCTATTGCCCTTCCTCTATCCAAATCGCTGTTTTCTTCGTGGGGGCATGTTGCTACTGTGCATAATTGTGCCAGCGTGTCAACCTTTAAACACAAGCTGGTGAGCGATGTTCATAGCCAGGACCCTGTTGTAGCACGTGCATCACAACCTTTTGCCCTGGCATGCGTTCCGCAAATTTCATGGGGCTATAAAAAACACCCCTTTTCTTCCAAAATGCAGAAGCTTTTGAGAAGTCCCACAAAGGGAAATAACTCTGCCTGCCAAACAAAATTCTAGGTCAAGACTCTTTGTTCTTAATTCAAACACATTAATCTTTTAATTATTTTGTGGATGTTTAATTTTTTGGCAATTTTTTATAATTAGATCCGTTTTTTCAACCGATCCTTCACTTTTTTTGAAGAGTGTACTTGTCTGTACATACCGTACTTTCCGGGTCATAAGGCGCAACTTTTTTTCTCGAGTTCGACCCCTGCGTCTTGTATAACGAAGCGCCTAATCCGTGTATGAAATACGAAAAAAATCAAAGAGACCGCTTGAGTACCAGTCAAACAACTTGTGATAATGCATGTTTCAGCTACTAGGTACTGCCCTGCCTTTGATCTGGCCGCACACACAGATTTCCACTCTGTTAAACTCGGTCACTGACCGGTCACTGACCCCGGTGCAGGAAGTGTTTCCTCTCTCAGATATGACAGGGGAACCACCTCTCATGGCAAATACTGGGTCGTTGACCCCTGGGAAGAAGGTCGTGTCTATAAACAAGGCCACCCAGCTATCACAATGCCTTTGATCTGGCCGCACACACAGAGCACACATATTTTCACTCAGTTAAAGTCGGTCACTGACCGGTCACTGACCCCGGTGCAGGAAGTGTTTCCTCTCTCAGATATGACAGGGGAACCACCTCTCATGGCAAAAACTGGGTCATTTTGGTGCGCCCTATCGGCCCCCTGCGTCCAATGGGTGACTGGATTACAATTTTTTTTAAAAAGAAGGGGGTGCGTCTTGTATAACGAAGCGCCTTGTCACCCGGAAAGTACGGTATGTGTTTTGTAACGTTTTTTGTTAGGGAGGGAGGGGGGATGGCCATAACAAATTCTTTGGACTGTAGGGACAGTTCTCTAGGTGTACTTAAAACTTTGTTTAACAGAATAAGGTAAACGCACATGATGAGTTTATCATCATCACATCCATTTTTTCCTCCAGTGCTGTAAAGCCTGTTTTTGTTCAGCATTTGGTGTTTGTGTTGTTTTCAGCTGATGATCCAGCTGGCCCTGATGGGGTTTGCAGAGTACGTGCTGCACCTGACCCGCATGAACCCCGACCAGATGTACCTGCACCAGGACTGTGGCTACCTCAGCATCGCGTACTTCAAGTTCTACGTTGACGAAGTCTCAGGTCAGTTGGTATAAAAGCAAAGGTGTGGAGAGTGTCTGCTGGATGTAGCACTGTTATTGATGTTTCTTCTGTTGTTTTACAGTTGTTATATTCCAGATGTTACATTTTGAGCCGAATTCATGTGTTCAGCCTGGGGCATGCGTTGTGCAGAACCCTGTGATTGTAGAAGAAATAAGAAATAATGTATTTTATCAAAGCTAAGCCATATTTTTGTATCAAATGGACTAAACATCCCAAAATTGAGAGCTACTAACGGAATGTAACCTTTTCTTGTTTTTCATTTCAGTTTTACTTTGACCCAACAGATAATCATGAAGTCATTTCATGTGCAATGGTCAAACATTTTTCATAACATACTTTGGTACTCTCATTTTCAGGGGATCTTGACTCCAATAGGCCAGTTCCGTTCCGTCTGACGCCAAACATTGCAGAGTTCCTCACGTCCACAGGGGTGACTGGACCCTTGACAGCATCCATGGTGGCTACAGCTCGCTGTCTGGTGCAGCCCCAGTACAAACTGCCGTCCTTCCTGCGAGCCATACTGCGTGATGAGTACATCACGTGGAACAAGAAGGTATGCTTTGTCAAGCTGCTTGAAGGTGAATATGGATAGGACATATCTGGGTGGGATAGTCCAGGGCTAGGGGATGCAGGTACCTGGGTGGGATAGTCCAGGGCTAGGGGATGCAGGTACCTGGGTGGGATAGTCCAGGGCTAGGGGATGCAGGTACCTGGGTGGGATAGTCCAGGGCTAGGGGATGCAGGTACCTGGGTGGGATAGTCCAGGGCTAGGGGATGCAGGTACCTGGGTGAGATAGTCCAGGGCTAGGGGATGCAGGTACCTGGGTGGGATAGTCCAGGGCTAGGGGATGCAGGTACCAGGGGGGGATAGTCCAGGGCTAGGGGATGCAGGTACCTGGGTGGGATAGTCCAGGGCTAGGGGACGCAGGTACCTGGGTGGGATAGTCCAGGGCTAGGGGATGCAGGTACCTGGGTGGGATAGTCCAGGGCTAGGGGATGCAGGTACCAGGGCTGAGGAGCACCAACAGAAAGTGGGGACCACCCAACCGGGTGAGAACAAACCGCGGGGTCTGATGGGTCAAAATCATAACAAATCTCAATTTCAACCAATCCAATACCGCGGCTGGTACCCACCCGGTTGGTAACTTTCTCGTGCACCTTAGCCCAGGAGGTGAGGGATGGGGGTAGGGGGTGAAGAAAAGGGAGTAACAAAGGAATCAGAAGAGGGATTGGAAGCTGTGTTGTTGTTTTGCCATTAACCTACACCCCATTGCAGCATCAACTTTTCATGGATCACTTTTGTTGCTGCAGTGATACCTGTAGCTGATGACCCGTTCAATGAGAGGACACTTCTCAGTAACTTTAAAATTGGCAATCTAGTGGCTGCTCCGCCTGGCGTCTGGCATTATGGGGTTAGTGCTAGGACTGGTTGGTCCGGTGTCAGAATAATGTGACTGGGTGAGACATGAAGCCTGTGCTGCGACTTCTGTCTTGTGTGTGGCGCACGTTATATGTCAAAGCAGCACCGCCCTGATATGGCCCTTCGTGGTCGGCTAGGCGTTAAGCAAACAAACAAACAAACAAAACTTCTCAGTAACCTAATTAAAGGCATATGTACTCGATGACTATACACGCTAATTGCTTTACCAACAGCTGGAGACATGCTAAATTAAGTTCCCTGCAAAATATTGTGGTCTAGGACCCCTTCAATGTTGAGATATGTTAATTTTCATTTTGATCTGGATCGTCCTATTTATAGATTTGGCAACACATGTAACGTTGATGCAAGGGAGCTAACACCGCGGCTTTGTTGACATCCTCACTTTTTCAGAGGCTAGAACAAGCTGTAATGCATGTATTATGGTCCGCGCATGGTGACATATCGTCATTATATGGTCTTATGGTGCGTTTGACATCGATTATGGGCAAACTACACTTTGTAAACACGGGAGCGCGTACATATGCCTTTAAGTGGATCTGCAATACAAGGACACTTTTCAATGGTCCCAGTTGCCCTCTCGTCAAACACAACACTGTAACTTTTGTTTTGAAATACTGGTTTTGTGTTTTTAATGTTTCAAATTTGATTATTGCATTTTTATGGTAGTTTTGGCTACTTCAAAATGTCAGAAATTTCTGGTTGTTCTGTCTGATTTGCATACTGCGTCTGTGTGTGAACAGAAACAAGAGGAGCAGAAGCCGGGCACAGAGCCAACAGACATGGAAGGCGAGACACTGATCAACATGGTGAACAAAGCCGTCAGCGCTATCATGAACAGACTGCATAGTGAGTTGGCATCACTAATTTCTCGCTTTGCCTGCATTTCATTAAATTACTTTTGTCCATTTGCTGTTCAATTTAAAGACGGCCCTGTACACAATTCCATTATTTTGCCTTTTGCGGTGCTGCAAATTTTCTACAGATTACTGATTTATTCTACATGTACTACAATCCGGATAGTCCTGCTAAAAATAGATACCTGACCCTCGTTCGGGACAAGGAAGGTGAAGGCAGCAAGGGAGAGAATTGGGCTTTGCTATCACAAAACTTGCCTTAGAGTAACTGAGATCTGTAACATCTCACTCACCTGTGGTGAAAGGTCAAAGGACTGCCTTTATGATTTCATATCTTGAGTAACCATGGGTACTTCATTATTTTGGATTATTATAAAAGTGAAGGCACTTATGTGTAATGGTCCCGCAGTGGGGCACTGCGGTTATGAAATTAAAGGCCCCTCCTGTTTTTGGAACCGCAGGAGCTTTCTAGTTTGCTGTTAGGTAGATTTTTGGTTCCTCTTTCCTGTCATGCTCTCTTTTTCTTCATGAATTCTTTTCTTTTTTCTGCCTTCTTGCTCATTCACCTGTATTTTTTCCAAAAATCTCTTCTCTTGCCGCTTGTCTCGCGATTCATGTATAGTTTAATCTGTTAGTGTTCTGATGTAAGTCCAGCAGTAGATAGGTTAAGCCTATTTTAACATACTGGAAACTGGTAATCTTCCAGTAGGTATTAATTTAGTTTTACTAAAGCCTGCTGGGACACAAGTAATGGGTTAGTGCATTTGTAAACAGGAATCGCTTGACAAGTGGCCCCCTTCATCCCCCCCTTCCTCGTCCTGATATGGCTCTGCGTAGTCGGCTGGACGTTAAGCAACAAATAAACAAACAAACAAATTATGTGTAATGGGAAAGAAAGTGAACAGGTTTAGTATTAATTTACTAATTTGAAATTTGGTTGATTGATTACTTGCTTGATTTATTCATTCAACAGACATGGCAACATTTGAGGGGACAGAGAGCAGAGTGAGTACACTGGTCATGGCTGCCACCAACAATGACAACCTGTGTCGCATGGACCCAGCCTGGCACCCCTGGCTCTGAAGTGGACTCTTCCAAGCCCTCGACATGTGGTTCAGTCCTGTGCCCCCGGCTCTAAAGTGGAACCTTCCTTCTACATGTGACAAGATCTGTCCTCGAACTCCTGGCTCTGCAGTGGAATCTTCCTCACTCTGAATGCAACTCGGTCTGGGCACCCCCAGTAGTTGTAAAGTGGAACCTTCCTAGACCTCAAGACGTTGTTCTGTCCTGGCACCCATGACGATAAAGTGGAACATACCTGGAGTCGATTTGTGCTGGAACCCTGTGCGCTGCAGTGGAAAATTCCAAGCCCTCAAGATGTTGATCTTTCTTGGTATCCCTAAATTGAAACTGTCCTAGCCACCAAGATGCCATGTACTGGCAACGCTCACTCTGAAGAGGAAGCTTCCTGGCTCAAGGATTAGCTGTGCCCCGGCAGCCCTTGCTTCGATGGTGGGACCTGCCAGTTGAATTTTACGGACAAATATTCAAAGGGAGCTTGTGGCTTGAGTTTTCCTGTGATATTATTTAAAGTGGGCGGTTCTCAAGTGTGACACGAAAAGGCCATCTGTTACAAGGAATCTGCACAGTACAACGCATGGTACTCCTTATATGTGCATGAATTTAAACTTCATTACCAATTTTCAAGAATGGCTATGGTAAATGTGCATGAAGCCTACGTATGTCCAGCTTGCTAGATTTAATCAAGAATGGGACATTCCATTTGCATGTGAGAGAAAAATGTTTGTGTCTGTTGCATGCTCTGTTGAATATGTATGTGTGGCCTGAACAAATAAGAAAATGACTTGTAGGTGTACAATTGCTTGTGAAGGAATGTCTTGCTAATTTGCATGAGGTAGTTCTCTGTTCACTTTAAATTGTTTTTCATCTTGGAACATGTATAATATTCGTAATGCATACAGTTAATGATACAGACTACTCATGCATTGTTATGGGGAAATAATAACCATAGTGTCTTGTGAATTTTGATTTTGATTCTGAAGTGTGTGTATATATGTGTGTGTGTGTGTGTATATATGTGTGTGTGTGTGTGTGTGTGTGTGTGTGTGAGGGAGAGAATGCGAAGGAGAGAGTGAGTGTGTACTTTTGAGTGTGTGGTTACTGAGTTGTTTTTGTATTTGTTTTTTTCGCTGACCTGACCTGTGAATTAGGAAATGTATTTGTTTACATGCCTGGCATCTTATTTAACCACCTTTGCATTCAAATCTTATGATAGAATGCTTTGTGACATATCCGTTGTTGTTTATTCTTTAGATCTGGGATTTTTCAGTTTTCTCAGATAAATTGTGGCTGCATGTCAACTATAATTTTTGATTCGTAGTTCTGTAAAACCATATCATAAGTATGTGGTGCAAGGTAAACAGTTGCATATTTCAGTGCTTTATTCTACAATTAGCAGTCCTGATTTTGTGCAGTGCAAGTGTAAAAGCTTCAGTGTGAAAAAGTGTACAGGTCTTTTGTGAATCTATTTGAGAATTGTAAGCATGGACACCATCTATTAATTGAAATGTGCGTATTATGCAAGAAATTCCAACTTCAGATTATACCTGCTATTTCCTTGAAGATCTTTCAGTATGTGTGCATTTGTGTGTGTGTGAAAGAGTGTCTGAAAGTGTGATTGTCATTTTCTCTCCATGATTCAGCGAACTTTAATATTTATCAAGAGCAAAGTCTTGTAACCTGGAGTTCATTATTGATCTGTCATCCCAAAAAAGATAATGTTTGGAAGGGTCGAGAACAGACCCTTAACTACAATGTCAATTCCATGTTTTACCCTCAAGCTTACGCCTTTGGAAAGTAAAATAACCACTGAAATGTCAAATCTTAGTTTTATTCACAAAGACATTCAATCATGAAGACTGGAATTTGCATACTCTATCAGACCAGACACACAATTTGTTTACATATTTAAGCCTCTCTATTTACACGCAGATCAAATTCATTTTTGCAATAAAACAATCATGAACATCTGCAAACATCAACAAGATAGAAATCTAAAGTCAGGCTGCATTCAGTTGACTTGTATTGTGATAGCTGAGGATAAAGTTAATGCTTTCAATATTACACTCTTCACAACAGCCTGTACATTTTTGCAAAAAGATAAATTTGGGTGCAACCTACGTTCAGCAAATCAGTCACACATTTGTTGCAAGACGGGTAACTTAGCAAGTTTACCTCCGAGACAAAAATAAAAAGGAAGGAAAGTCTCTCGTACAAATACATGCAGTATAATTTTATTTCTACAAATCTGATTTTCATATAGCTGTACACCAAAAGCTGTAAAGCACCTATGTTTCATCAAGACGTAAAAACATTTGCACTCAATTTCGTCACAGTCATTTAAGAATAATTCAGGTAAGGATGAAAGACGCACATCTCATTCAAGCTCTCAGCAAGTATTTTCTTGTGCCCTTTTTCCTGTTTTCTTGAAAAGATAGCATAAATACATGTGCACACATAAAGTGATTGTGATAGTCAGTTGTGAAAACATGAAAGCTTAACTACACACACTTAGTGCTTCACAGCCGAGACCACCACCACCAACACTCTGTTGGCACATCACGCTAAAGTAGCAATTTTCTACACGGCTCTACAGCATCACATGTAGGTAACAATCTCAAAATCACTTTTCTGTCATGCATTCTACTAGGCATCTTGTCAACTAGTGTCAAAATATAGTGCCCAGGCCACTGGCTGAAGCAAAGGCAGTGAGAGCGTAGGCAGCTTGCCTGGTTTCCAGTAAAAGCTTGGCTTCCTTCACCCAGTCATCCGCCACGATTCGTGACGCCCCCGTCAGCTGGTTCATGAAGCGCACTGCCTGTTCAAGGTCACCCCTCTCCAGCCAGTATTCTGCATGGCCCAGAACGGAAAAAGCGTCAAGTTTGTCGGTGTCAACGGAGTCGTGCTCCGTCTTGGCATATACAGAATCAAAAACGAAATAGGACTGGAGATAGGAGAGGAAAAATTTGAAAAGGGTGCCCCCTGTCTCATCGATCATCGCTACCCTCCTACAGACCCTCTGGACTTGAGGGAAGCGCTCGCGTAGGCTGTCTTCCGTCCAGACGCCACGATCCAAAGCCTCCTCAGGGATGTTCTGAATCAGAGTCTCCACAAAAGGGTGTTTGCCACCGGCATCCGAGATGACCTCCACTTCATTCCTCAGCGGCCTAAGCCTCTCCTCCCACTGCTCTCCACTTTCATTACCATGGCGAATAAGGCCGTTCAGCGCGATACAGGACAGCCACAAGTCTTGAGCCACTCGGGCAATTTTCTCGCTTTCAGCACGGGCTGGAACAGAAGAGCACCAAGATTGGATCACAGGCAAATGACATTTTGCATGATAATGGTTCAGTTATTTAATATTTTCACTGACAGATGACTCATTAAATCCAGTTAAGTTTTTCTGTGATGGCTACAGTAATAATCCACAAAGTGAGAACCCAAATCTCAGTTTTTCTGCACTTTGCTCCTTCATACAAACAAACCACAGCTACACCAGAAGAACACACAGACACTAACACAAGTAAAGACACAGACCATTTTCACTGCACCATGCTAATACTTGGTCCCAAAGGGAGAGAGAATAAAGAGCATCACCCACCTTCCACTGCTGTCTCGATGCCCTTGAGACGCGCGATCCAGCCAGCCACCTCCGTCTGGAAGGCCTGCCTCTCCTTCAAGAGCTGAGTGTGCACCTCTCGCTCACACTGTCTATCCAGCTCCTGAGCTTGCACCTGTAGCACATCCTGCAAATGGTCGCTGTGGGCTGCTGCCTGTCGGGCCAGTTGCTGTCGCAGTTCCTTCTCAAACTCTACACGAGCATCAGCATCCTGTTGTCGGCAAACACAGAAAGATATATAAATGAAGATTTGGACTGGTTAGGTTTAAACAAGAAAAGAATTTGTGGTAATCTAGCTGTATAGCCCATTGTGAGGTTTGCCATCACACTGAATGAATCTCACTTCCACACAGCTATTTCAGAGATAGCCAGATTTGCCTTCAACACGGTTCCTAACTATTTCTTACAAATGCATATTTACTGGAGTGGAGTTCTAATGAAGACCAAGTACTGGTTCCTCTTTCTTTATCTGTATATCTGTTTATTATTTAACAGTTCACCAGCACAAAACTAAAATTACCTTTCTGGAAAACATATCACCTACCACTTCATACCAAAACAAAGATTTTTTGAAGTTTTATTCACAACACTCAAAACGTATCTCACCCATAGCTCTTTTTCCAAAAGAAACTGATCTCTGAGCCGTTCACGCTCAGCCGCCACTCTCTCATCTCCTATCATTTCGTCTTCAATAATTTGCTGTTGTAGTGCTTTCTCCAGACGCTGGGTCTCCATAGCCATCTGTTCTGCTAGCTGTCGCTGTAGCTGTTCAATGCGACGATGGGCATGGGCTATCAAAGCGTTCAGCTCTTCCTCTGTCAGCTTCTTAGCTGAAATAGTTTCACAGTAAGCATTCACTGAATATGTTTTGCAGACACAATTGGGGCAGTCGTGCAGACACAAGTAAAGGCGAAGAATTTCCTGAAAACGTTACCAGCCTCCTTTTATTGTGTTAGTAACACACTATTCACAAAAAATGTCTACCACATGGAAGAAAATCGCATAAGTTACAATATTTACAGTAACAGGTAAGTCTTAGTTCAAACTAGCAATATTTACAGTAACAGGTAAGTCTTAGTTGAAACTAGCGGTCTCATGACTTGCTATGAACCTAATCAACATAATGTCTGGTTGGCAAGCTAGCCACAGAGATGTGACACCCACAAATTCACTTACATCTGTTTCCAAGTTTGACATCTGGCATAAGACTGTCCAGCTCCTCTGCAAACTGCCTGCGCCCACGGTCGACCAGGTCCTTGTATTTGGCCATCACTTTGGCGTCAGACTCTGCTTTCATCACCTGGAAAAGAAAACGTTCACAACCTTACAAGACATTTCAACTACAAGAATGAATCCTTTGCATGGTACTTTTGTCATAAAAGTTGACACAAAGTCAAATAATTGTAACTACGATTGCATTGCAAAAAGATCATTGACAAGAAAATGAATCAAATTACAACCATAAATGTACACATGGAATAATGACCAGAGTATATGCCATCTCCCAAATTTTACACAACATTTAAACTCAGTTTTAGATGAACTGATGTTTTATTTGAAGGAAGGAAGATGCATGCTACAAATACATGAACTGAACCCCTGGTCATTGAAAACATTATCAATTGTCCATTTCCTCCTGGAAGTATCAAACATTAATACCTGCGCAGAAACTGATCTCATTTCACTGTTGACTTTATTGTAGTTTTCCTGGGCAGACATCAGTGTCTTGTTCTTCTTTGTTGTTTTGTTTGACTTGCCATCCTCAATCGTTTTTTTCAAACCCTCAAGGGTTGACCTGAAGAGAAAAAAAAAGTTTCAAAAATACACATTCCTTACCATGCTCCCTTAATAATAATAAAATCAATTCAATACTCTCACAGAACACAAAGTAAACAAAAAAGACATAAAAGAATGCAAAATTATCAAATGCAAGCATTGAAGCACAAAGCGGACAGGCGTGTCGCTAACAGTTAACATATTTCACTTATTTGACACAAAAACAAGCATTTAAACATTAACAAAAAAAGCAAATGCTTACACACAACTCGCCTTTGTTACCCCCGCCCCTCCCTGAACCACCTTACCCCATAGAAGACTCCCTCCCTTTTAAGACCCCCAACCCCTGATAAGACATTTTCAAGAACATGCTTTCTAAGATATTCTATTCATAACCTCTGTAAGTTTACCCCCATTTTAACCCTTACACTTGTGCAATTCTGTAACACATGTTACATAGCCACTGGTGAATTAACAGAGAGAAAAATAAAGAAAAACGGTCATATAGGTTTTCGCATCCATGGGAGGTAATCGGAACCGACCAAACAGACTGAGCCAGTAGCGCGACATATGTCGTTTGTTTGTTTGTTTGTTTGTTTATTTGTTGCTTAACGTCCAGCCGACTACGCAGAGCCATATCAGGACGAGGAAGGGGGGGATGAAGGGGGCCACTTGTCAAGCGATTCCTGTTTACAAATGCACTAACCCATTACTTGTGTCCCAGCAGGCTTTAGTAAAACTAAATTAATACCTACTGGAAGATTACCAGTTTCCAGTGTGTTAAAATAGGCTTAACCTATCTACTGCTGGACTTACATCAGAACACTAACAGATTAAACTATACATGAATCGCGAGACAAGCGGCAAGAGAAGAGATTTTTGGAAAAAATACAGGTGAATGAGCAAGAAGGCAGAAAAAGGAAAAGAATTCACGAAGAAAAAGAGAGCATGACAGGAAAGAGGAACCAAAAATCTACCTAACAGCAAACTAGAAAGCTCCTGCGGTTCCAAAAACAGGAGGGGCCTTTAATTTCATAACCGCAGTGCCCCACTGCGGGAGACATATGTCGTGACAACCAGGTGACAGTATGAGTAAAGTAGCACGACATATGTCGCAACAACCAGCCTAAGGGTTAAGACCTGATTTTCTCAGGGTTTTGTAGGTCTTAAAAGGAGGATTCCCCCCCCACCACCCCCCCCCCCCCCCAAAAAAAAAAATAATGTGTGACCTGTATCAATCCATTTAGTTATTCAACCCTAAGAATATTTTACATATTCAAACTTGAACAACCCCTAACCTACTTCCCACCACCATCACAAACTAGCCTGATATACTCAAGATCCACAAAATTTTGAAAAAAGATTTTTTTTAAATTTTTTTTTAACAAGAATCATAATACAAGTAATTACTAATTTTCTTGACCAAATTGAGTTTTGGCTAGCCCAGACAAAATATGTATGCTCAGACACTTGAGGGACCTCATTTCTGACACTGACATTATTAACAGCTATTGTGTTTTCAGCGTAGCAATAGGGCCCGATATTTAGACGAGACAAGTATAATGCCGACGAGTCGAAGACGAGTCGCATTATACTTGTTCGAGTCTAAATATCGGACCCTATTGCTACGATGAAAACACAATAGCGTTTATATAGCTATTCTGACATTAAATTCTGTGTTAAAATCATGTTTTTGTCAGCAACAAGTACCAGAATGGTCCATGTCGTTGATTGCAGACGACGGTTCCCTTTCCGCATGAAGCCATGGAAATAACCGAACATTGAAAAACCCACGGACATGTATTACGGAGAAAACTCGAGATAACCGGATGTTTAGCATTACGTCAATATGCTAGGAATCATATGACGTCATGACGTATCATGCTTGCCTACGTATATTGTATGTTCGAAAGTCCGACTTCTGTTGGGAATTCGCGTGGTGAAGACTGCGGTAAATCTGTAGATGATAAGAGAACAAGGATTGTCTCAGAAGAAACGACTACATGTTTCAGACCGGTAACTTCATTTTAACATTGCACTATACAATGGACGTTCTATGTGACAGAAAAGTTTGCTGATTTTGTGTTAAACATTGGAGAGATCATCTGCTAGAATCAGAGATAGGTCGCTTCAGATTGCAGCTTCTGGAAATTTGCAAGGTTTGTTGCCTGTAAAAGAACTGGATTTTACATGTAATGTATGTCATGTACAGTAAGCAACAACAAAAACACACACAAAGCAAATGGCATCCTCTGTTGACTAGTCACAGAAACAAACCTGGCGAGGTATGCGTGTACTTTATACACGTGGAAGAAACCGGAACCATGCGCCTAAAATAATGTCAATGTTAGGTTATTATGAATCGAACATGACCCCCTGTGACCCCAAAACTTGACGAGGGCCAATCAAACTTAGGTCAAGTCGGGAGATTATCAAACCCTAGAAGTGTGTGCGGATACAAAGCTCTAGCTTTAAATCCATCCATGAGAACCTCAACGTTAAATTTTATGAAATGAACATGCCCCCGCTGTGACCCCAAACTTTGACAAGGGTCAACCAAACTGAGGTCACTTTGTGAGATCATCAAACCCTAAAAGTGTGCAACGTTTCAGAGGTCTAGTTTGAAAAACATCCGAGATAACATCAATGTTAATTTGTTGGTCCATGGACGGCCTTACGGACATACACATATGAATCCTCATACTCATCATTTACTCAGGTGAGTCAAAAATGTAACACATTGCTTTACTTGCTCAATGTTTCGCAGAGATCCCTTCCCTTCCGTTCAACATAAAACAAAGTACAGTATTGTGCACTTTTTGCTTGAACAGAAGACAGACTGATACGTACTTAGCATCATGCACTGCCTTTGTAGCCTGCCTGGACACGTTTTCTCGCTGTTTGAATGCATCTGCAACTGCATGCCACTGCCGATCTTTGTCCAGAATCTGGCATGAAGAATGTCAGTTGAATATAAACTATTAGTGTGCATCACAAAACATAAATCACATCATGTGTTTAACACATACAAGCGAACAAAGAAGTTTACTCATACAAAAGCATGAGGAAAAGCCTGATGGTAGTAACATTCAAAGCTGGAACAGATACCCTGTTACTCTAACGGTCCACTACTTTTCAAGAGGCTGTATGATTTAAGTTACTAAGCCCAATATTTGAATCCTGATAACATTTCAGAGACATCAAATACATGCACAGGATCTGAACAGAAATCATGAATACATGTTTCAAACTCTACAAATTACAGCACCAGAAACAACCGCTATCTTAGCAACACTGGTCAAAATATGTAAGCCAACTCAACAATCATTCAATCAATTTCATGCAAGTTATGGCTGACAAAATTTGACCTGATGAATATAGCACCACTCACCTCTGAGGTATCCTCCATGGCTTTTTTCAACAACTGTGTGTGTTTCTGAGTGGCCTCAGTCAATTTCTGTTGTGCAGCCACCGCCGCTTCTGTCGTCTCCGTGGCACGTTTCACAAGATTTTCAATGATCACTTCCAAGGCTAGATGAACAGAAAATGTGCACTGCCAGTCACTTTAAAATAAGAAGAAAAAAAAAATTGTCTGGTTATCCAAACTTTTTATGACTTTCCTCAAAATCTGCCCTTTTTGTTTTGAAGCAGATTTTTGTTATGTGTTGTGTCTGTTTGACTGCCTATTTCTTAGTCTGTCTGTCTGCCTGGTTTTGTTTACCACCACATGTTTCATGCTATACCAGTCTTCTTTATATTGGAAAGAATATAAGGTCCTTATCATGCCTTAGGCATACCTCTAGTTTAAGACATAACAGCTTTGATTTTTTTCGCTTAGTGAATCTGTATAATATATTTCAACCAGATGAGCCAGGACATTTTAGAAGCACAAATGAGTTCATAAAATTGCCTCTGGTTTGTTGTGTTACTTTCACTAAAGTTACCTGCATTCTCAGCAGCTTCATCTGCATCCCTTTCTCTCAGTCGCTGCTCTGCCAATCGCTTCTGCTCTTCTTTTGACTTTGCACTCTGAAGCTTGGCTAAACAGACAGTAAGAAGAAAGTCAAACATGTACACAACATCCTCTCATAAGAACACATTGACGGTTCTCACTCCAGGTTTCCTTCAAGTTTTCCATCAATGTCTGTCTCCTCATCTGACTTCTTTGAGAGAGAGAGAGAGAGAGAGAGAGAGAGAGAGAGAGAGAGAGAGAGAGAGAGAGAGAGAGAGAGAGAGAGAGCGTGCAGTGTTGTTCTGAGACCCAGAGGATAGGGTCAGTTGGACCTGGATTGAAGATATGTATAGGTCCAAATGCCCTAGCTACAGAAATGTTGTTCTGTCAAAAGACTTTATTCATCAAGTACATGTCAAAACTATCGGACAGTCGACAAGCCAGGGGTCAGAACAATGCATCACATCAAACAAGAAGGGCAAAGCCCATACGACTCACATGCTTGACCTTGACCTTTACATAGCAATGACATCATACACTAAGAACTGCTTTACACATTTTTCCTACCAAAATACATGTGACCTTAACCCAAGGTCAAGGTCATCCAAGGTCATGCAACACAAAGCTGTTAATTCAAGACATAGGAAGTACAATGGTGCTTATTGGCTCTTTCTACCATGAGATATGGTCACTTTTAGTGGTTCACTACCTTATTTTGGTCACATTTCATAAGGGTCAAAGTGAACTTGACCTTGATCATATGTGACCAAATGTGTCTCATGATGAAAGCATAACATGTGCCCCACATAATTTTTAAGTTTGAAACAGTTATCTTCCATAGTTCAGGGTCAAGGTCACTTCAAAATATGTATACAATCCAACTTTGAAGAGCTCCTGTGACCTTGACCTTGAAGCAAGGTAAACCAAACTGGTATCAAAAGATGGGGCTTACTTTGCCCTATAAATCATATATAGGTGAGGTATTGAATCTCAAAAACTTCAGAGAAAATAGGAAAAATGTGAAAAATAGCTATTTTTTAGACAACATTTATGGCCTCTGCGACCTTGACGCAAGGTCAAGATGCTATGTATGTTTTTTGGGGCCTTGTCATCATACACCATCTTGCCAAATTTGGTACTGATAGACTGAATAGTGTCCAAGAAATATCCAACGTTAAAGTTTTCCGGACGGACGTCCGGACGGATGGACGGACGACTCGGGTGAGTACATAGACTCACTTTTGCTTCGCATGCGAGTCAAAAAGTATGCGTCAATGACCGAGGTCTGAAAACAACACTGTG
The DNA here is from genome assembly GCF_037325665.1 of Littorina saxatilis. Classification (NCBI taxonomy): domain Eukaryota; kingdom Metazoa; phylum Mollusca; class Gastropoda; order Littorinimorpha; family Littorinidae; genus Littorina; species Littorina saxatilis. Next base: position 26,932,722 of record NC_090256.1, read on the forward strand.
TGTGCACACTTAAAGGCTGCCATATACGTAGCGTTCATTAATTAATTCCTATTGTTTACATGTGCCAATAATGTTATAAAACTGTACCTAAGGGGATATAATAACGATTAGCTGTAGCTTTCGAACACAGAACAAATTATTTCAGTATTGCAAAGTGGTTTTGATAGTGTCGAATGTAAACAAAACAGTCTCAAAGTGAAAGTGGATGTTTCCCGGAAATTGCAAAGTTAACAAGAATACAGAAAAGCGCGCTTTCCTGCTTAGCACAATACGCTACCGCGCTAATCTGGCGTGTCAATATCACTACGTTTTGCACGTGGAAGGTGAGCGATTTCCTTCACGCGGGGATTGGCAACGCTGTACTGTCTGTGTTGACGGTCTAAAAATAGCCCAAGTCCTGGAGAACATAGCAATAAAGAATTAATTATTTCTCGTAATTGGTAAGGACTTCAAAGCTAAAACTTTGCAGGAAGCTTAATTTATACATCCCCGCAACCATGGGAAAAGCCCTGGAAGTAATTAAATAGGACAATGTCAGCCTTTAACTCACCTTCTTCTAATGAAGGTTTCTTGTCAGCTGCTGATGTAACTTCCTTGCTAGTGGGAAACGCCTGGAATGACACAAATGAGTGCACAAATCATAACACTAAATAATTTGGCAAATAAAAAAACAAAAATAAAATTAATCTTAGCTGAAAATTCCTGAATCTGACGAGAAAAAAATGCTGACTTCATAAGTAACTTCAAACGAAAAACTGAACAAAGTGAATTTCTTCACAAATAACTACCTATGACTATGAGCATGAGTATATCACAATGTATTTTTTCCAGTTTTAGTAATAAAATGAAAGGTCAAGATCTGATCCCTTACATACCTTGTCTTCCTTCTTGCTTTGATTAAAACTAAGAGGCTTATCATCAGCAGCAATAGGCTTCAAATTGCCTGACCTGCAAAATATCAGAGAGAGTCACATCAAAGTACTAATTTAGAGGTGTAAACAAAGTCATAAAAATACAACCATGCATTTATCTGTGCATTTATATCAATACTGTACACCTATAGTCTATACAACATAAACACGAATGATGATACAATAAAATAGAACCAGTTATGAAATAAATGATTTTATCAAGTAAAACAATATAAAATGTATAGAAACCCTGAAAAAGAGTTCACATGAGATCTATACACAAGAAATCAAAACAAGGAGAAGACAGACCAAAACCTAAAACAGAGTCAGATTCAGTAGAAAGGAAGTGAACCCAAAAGTGTTGAACAATCTGCTTGATCACACACACACATGCGCAATGACAAATAACATCCCAAAAAACAATATTAATGGCTTAACTAAGCTTACCCTGAATCAGGACCAGGCTCGGGTGCATCAGGTAGGTATTCAAAAATGGTATCCATTGTTTCTTTGGAATACGGCACATTATCCTCCAACATCTTGCGAAATTTTGGGTCGTACCAGGCATATCCAACTACACCCCCAGCTCCGACTGTAGCCACACTTAGCAGCTTGAAAAGAGTGCCCATAAAACTTCCGCTCCTGAAAGAAATTTGGACATCAAATTGTTACTGAAAAACACACCCCTTCCTCTAAGACCCGAAAGTTCATACCGGATACAAAGAGCTAATTAACTCACTGTATTCTGTTTTATAACATATATCTATACATATCACTTGCTTTACTTAAAAGGTCTTTTTCAATTAGTTTACTGACTGCCTTTTCCAATTCAGTTAATGTCCTAATGTGAATAGCATGTGGTTTTTGTTCTTATTTTGTTTTTATTTTTCTGTCTCGTGCAGATCACAGTTACTGTTTCCTAGATGTGACCAAGTGACACTTTATAAGTTTACATGTTTTATGCAGTGTGCATTGAAAAAAATAACAACAAATAAACAAAGAGACATCAGCAACCAATGCACATCATTACTTTTCTCGAGGAGGAGGCGGCGGTGGAGGAGGTGGTGGTGGTGGCGGTGGAGGTGCATTGTATGCAACTCGTGTTGATCCCTTTTCGTTGATGTTAGAATAGTTCTGGCTTGAACATGACAACGCTCTTCTGCTCTCCCCTCTCTGTAAAGAAATAATCAAAATTGTGACATCAAGATGTCAAAGCAATTTCATGTCAGAAAAAATTAGTACATTATCAGGTGGTCTGTGAATTGCTCTGCTGAACATTTTGTACATAAAACAAAGTACATGTAATACAGCTACACTTATATTTTATAAAGCAAAGTTAGTCACAGCAAAATGATGTAATCCATAATATCAAACAGAATTTTCAGAATATGCCCCACGGAAATATACAGCCATTACCAACTGTAAATATAATGCGTGAACATTTAGAGAATCATTCAGTGTAACTGTAACAACAGAACTTTTATGGAACGCAACTAAATCTTGAGATTTCCTGTTCAAACATCTAGTTCTGGGCAATCTGCCTTTTTAGCCCCACGTGCAGTTCGTTGAAACATCACATTGAATTAATCTGAAAATGTGAAATGTTTACTCTTCTTTTAGTACATGACATCATTTCAATGGGGCTATTTCGGGAAATAGTTCAGTTCCTGATTTGGGGTTTCCCAGTGTTGTTCCCAGCCTCATAAGGCAATGGGTCTGTTGGAACTGGATCAAAATACTTTTGTAGGTTCAAATATGTCCTCGTTCTGTCCCCTTGGAAGGAAAATGTTCAGAAATCTTCCTACACGACAAGACAATCGAGCAGTTGATTAGTCATGCGTCAGATAAAAAACGTATGTGTCAATGACCGAAGTCGGAGGCCCGGGAACAATGCTGGCTACCCTAACATGACTTTCCAAAAGATGGATCCAGATCAAGAATCTGTACTTGGCAACACAATGGGATGGGATGCACCCTCGAGTGCTAAAAGAAGCGCAGGAGGAGCTGCTTAGACCATTCACAATCCTCTTCAACCAGTCCATGGCAGACGGCAAGATTCCTGCCGATTGGAAGATAGCCCAAGTCAGCCCCATTTTCAAGAAAGGGAGCAAGTCACAGGCAGGAAACTACAGGCCGGTGAGCCTAACGTCAATACCATGCAAGATGATGGAGGGCATCATCAGAACAGCACTACTGGAACACATGGAGCCAGCCTTCACTGACTGCCAGCACGGCTTTTTGAGCGGCCGCTCATGTATGACACAGCTATTGGACACTATCAACATCTGGACGAGTCTCCTGGACGAGGGCAATGCAGTGGACGCTGTCTACTTGGATTTTGCCAAGGCTTTTGACAGCGTTCCCCACCAGCGGCTTCTCTTGAAATTGGAGAAATACGGCGTCCAGGGCAGCGTACATAGCTGGGTCACTGACTTTTTAAGCGAAAGACAGCAACGAGTGACTCTGAATGGCGCATCATCAGGTTGGACCACAGTCTCCAGCGGTATTCCCCAGGGGAGTGTCCTCGGTCCGATCCTCTTCGTCTGCTACGTGAACGATATGCCTGATGCAGTGGAGGGCCTACTCCGGATTTTTGCCGACGATACCAAGGTCTTCTCCACAGCAAACGACCAGAATGACTGTCAGGGACTTCAGAGGGACCTAACAGCTCTACAACAGTGGGCCAACGACTGGCAGTTACGTTTCAACGCTGGGAAGTGCAAGGTCATGCACCTGGGCAAAAAGAACGAAGAACATGATTACCACATGCAGGATGGAGCTAACCAGACGACCCTCGAAGCAACGACATGTGAAAAGGACCTTGGCGTGCATGTTGACCCTACATTGAAATTCTCACAGCACGTCAGGAAGACGACAAACAAAGCAAACAGCATCCTTGGAATGATAAGGAGAACCTTTGACTACATGGACAAAAGCATGATGAACCAACTCTTCAAAGGCTTGATCAGACCCATACTAGAATACGGCAATATCATCTGGTCGCCCTCCCTGAAGAAAGATGCCATGCTCATCGAGAGCATTCAAAGAAGAGCCACAAAAATGGTCCCTGAACTCAAGGAGAAGGAGTACGAAGACCGCCTGAGGGCCCTGAACCTCCCAAGCCTGACGTATAGAAGACTGAGAGGGGACCTCATTGAGGCGTACAAACTGACCCACGGAATGTACAATGTGGACAGTGAAACTCTGCTCCCAAAGTGCAAGAACGACCGAACAAGAGGCCACCAATACAAGCTGGAAAAAAGAGCATCCCGCCTGGATATCAGGAAAAACTTTTTTGGGCTGAGAGTAGTCGGGAACTGGAACAGCTTACCAGAGTATGTAGTCAACGCCCCGTCCGTGAACAGTTTCAAAGGAAGGCTTGATAGAAACCTGAGAGAGCACCAATATAGTATTGAATTCCCGCTGACTACCTCCAGTCAAGACACCCAAGAAGTGGGTGGAACGAATACCCAAGAACTGCGACACAAAGACCCACTATAGGCCCTTGGCCTCGGATGGAAAAACAAGTGTGTGCAAGTGTAAGTGTAAGTGTATACAATCCATTGCAACTATAATGCAAGACGTCCGACTGGACCCATATCTTTAATAAATACATTTTACTTATCAACCAACACAGGAGATGTATAAAACCACCTGATGAGAACTTTATTATGCCAAAAAGAGAAACCTACATTACAATTCGACACAGTTTTAATGAACCAAATGCACAGTGGTAGTGGAGATATTTGTGTGACCTCAAACGACTGCAGGTGGTGAGACTGAGAAAGGGCCCATTTTGATAAGAATGCATGACAAGAACGAAAGGACACAACAAAAGAAAAATGAAAAATAATTGACAGGGATAAAACGTTGCACATACTGCTATTGCAGAAGACAATCGCGTTGTTGAAGCCTTCCACATCGCTTCAACTTTCAGTTGTCTACACAAACCGTGGCAGACGGTCAGAGGAAGGGTACCGGTGAAAGAATCATGGGAACGTGAAAGTAAAAAGCTTGGAACGGATAGAAACTGGAAGAACTACGTTTATTATATGGAGACTGTTCTTTGCAAATAATGATTAAGTTTTCAATGTGTTTACGTATTTATTTAAAAGTTCAGGATTTTTTGTTTTGTTTCCGCAAAATTGAAGAAGAAAGAAATTCGCAATTTTTATTGACCAAACATGGCTGCGTCCTTGAGGGCTGGCTTCTGCCGTAAGTTCTGAAGTTATTGCTGCAAATACTGTTCACGTAGGATGGTTATGACGCGTGTGTTTTGCGCGTGATTGTGTGTGTGTGTGTGTTTGTGTGTGTGTGTGTGTGTGTGTGTGTGTGCGTGTGTGTGTGTGTGTGTGTGTTCCCTTTCTAGTCTCTCTCTCTCTCTCTCTCTCTCTCTCTCTCTCTCTCTCTCTCTCTCTCTCTCTCTCTCTCTCTCTCTCTCTCTCTCCTTCTTCTTCTTCTTCTTCTTCTTCTTCTTCTTCTTCTTCTTCTTCTTCTTCTTCTTTCCGGTAATGCCAACGATCTTGAGGATGATCATTCTGGCATGAAACGGGGGGTGTTTTAAAATCCATTTGCGTGCTCTGGTCGTTGTCATTGCCTGTCATTGTCTCTCTCTCTATTAGAGTCTCTGTATAAAACGTAACACAAAAGCTATACACTCCGAGTGTATACAGAATCGATAGGACTGTATTTATACACTCCGACAATGAAAAGCTCTGTTACAACTCTAAGCCAATGAAATGCCCCTTTACAAGTCGTTAGGAAGTAGCCAATGAAATTGAAAAATCAGTCTGACCTATGAACTTCCGCTATCTCTTGTTTAGAGTGTCGAGGGTTGGCAAATAATGTAAGTTCACATACACAGTAGTAATTAGTATACATCCGTTCCAACTCTGACAATAAACTGCCATGAAGCATCAGTTCCCTGTGTGTGTTTGTTTTTGTCTGTGTTTGTTCTCAGAGTACTTTGATACCATGAATCGAAAGTGAAGCGTACCTTTGCAAAATGGTGTCGAATGACGCTCCGAGTATTAATGCGGTTCATTGTCTGGTCTTTTCTGGCAAAGGCCGTGCAGCATCATATTGTTTTCTTTTCTTTGTACTCTTATATTAAATCAACTGCTCTGCGTTCATATCACAAAGTGCTGTCGAATGGCAAATTCGCTTCATGACCGAAAGTTAACGCGGGAGTGTATACAAGATTATAACCCCTGTATACACTCCGAGTGCATATAGCCAGTGCGATCAATATAATTATATTAAGTAGCTGTTTACCTGTTTGTCTTGAAAACTTGATCATTTTCATTTTAAACTTCACAGCCAGGCAGTGACACACATACATCCACACACACATGTGCGAAATCAGTGGTCCCCGGGGCAAGCTTTGCTGAAGCGGGTCACGAGCCGCTGTAGATCTGAAGGCGTGCTAAGTAAATCCCAAACAGGGTCAACTCAAGGATGTGCACAGCCTTGTTTCACTCCACTTCGGATGTCAAAGGCGTCTGATCAGTGATGTCTAGCCATCAAAGACCACAATGCCTTTCATGTCTTCATGGAAAGATTGGATAATGCTGAGAAGCCTGGGTGGATAACCAATCTTGGGAAGGAGCTCAAAGAGGCTGTCCCTGCTGACCAGATCAAAGGCCTTTGTAAGGTATATGGCCACGGCTCAGAAATGGCGTCGAACGCTATTTTCACCCGCTTCGTTTATTTGATCACTAATATTTTTAAACAGAGCTGCAATTAGAAAACGGAAGCACATTAGTTGCATCGGACACATGTTTACGTTTCTGTTCCTTCCGAAAATGGAATGCCGTTTGACGTTTTGTGATCATGACGATGCATTTAGTGCAGAAAACGGGCTGTGTTTTAGTGATTTTCTTGTGACATATTAACAGAGGTTGCATACGAATCATGTTTATGTTTAACTGTGAGAGGGACACATGCGAAAACTGACGTTTCCAAACTCCGAAAAGCCTGCAGATTACGTCGCATAGGTTTTTTTCAAAAAACGGTCTTCGCGGAGCCGAGCAGTTGGCCGGAAACACCCGAAGAGTTGGTCATAACGAATTGTCGCAAGAATGCTAGCGGAAGAATCTCTGTGTTTTATCAGCTATCGAACAACTTTTACCGTCTGACTGTATTCATATATATAATCACAACACTATCAAGTATTATTTGCCAGAAGAAAAAATTAGATTTGCGCGAGGGTTTTCTAGTAATCAGAGCCAAAGTAGTGAACTTGCCAAATTGTCGCAAGAGGACAGCGTTATGCACTACATTTTTGATCGGACTTTTTCGGTCCCAGAACTCTTTTATTAGTCATGTGACCGTTGTTTGCGCCATTAGCAACGGTTGACTTGGAGTGATCAGCTGGGAAGGTGCGAGATGAAAGAAGAAAGCGGAGAAAAAAGAGGTAAATGTTTTGTCGTAATTTTTTTCGATAGCGTTATGCACTACGTTCCCTCTGGTTTTTGCAGAGTATTTTGTGGATTGTGTCACAATGCATTAGTCTACGACTTGTGGTGTTTGAAATGTATGTCGGATTGATTCTTCCCATGTATGTTGCCAGAACAGACATTTTGAATTTTCACTTTGGAAGTGAAAAAACAAGGTTTTTGTCATCGATTGTTGTACGATTTGTCGTAGTGTTATGCACATACATTTGTGTAGGTCTTATCGAAGGAACCATTCAAGGAATAGTAGCAAAATTCATATTTGTAACAACGATTTGGAATAACTTGACAGTTTGACTTATCTTCACTTCGATCAATTTCGGCAATGCCGTATGTTCCCGTTGTTCATAACTTTGCAACACAAAATGTGTATTCGAGGCATGCGGGTTCTGAATTAACAGATTTCTTTGTTTAAAATATGTTTTGAAAAGAAATAAATGGCTCAGTGTTACTAATGCTGTGTCAGCTTTGATATGGTTTTCGATGGAACAAAAAAATGCTCTTAATAATTAAAACCGGTGCAGTTCATAACTTTGCACCAGAGGTCTATTGTCTGATTTGTGTAAAGTTATGAACAGTAACCATATTCTTCTTGTTGATAATTATTTGGTACATTCTTGCAGGAAGACACTGCAGCTGATATTGTTGTTTGCTTCATTTTATTTCAGGCTGCGAGAAAACTTGAATTTGTGTTTTGTATGTATGTTCATAACTTTACAGAGCATGCTGTTTCCTGGGTGTGGTGAGGATGTCGCAAAGTTATGAACTGCAGTTAACACTGGCTTTTCTATGTTTTTGAAGTGAGATGTGATAGAGTTTTGCAGAAATAAGCCTCAAAGACAGAGATATGCTAGAAAAAAACACAGACTTTGTTGTTTCTGGATAGTGATGTAGTGTTGCTGCTGTTCATAACTTTACGCCGGATTTTTGATGTAAAGTTATGCACTGTCAGGAAACAGGTTGTTCACACAAAAACTAAATTATTTTGTTTTTATGCAGGAAGCTAAAGTGATGTTGGTTGGTGGATTCTGTTTCAGACACCTGGTTTGAATCTGTTTTAAGTTTCATGGTTCTTTCAGCTGTTCATAACTTTGCAAATCCCTAGCCTGCTTTGTGGTTGCTGTTTGTCGCAAAGTTATGAACTGCATTTGATACTGATTCTTCTATGGTTTTGAAGTGAGCTGTGATATTGTTTTGCAGAAATAAGCCTCAGAGACAGAGATATACTTGACAAATCACAGACTTAGTTGTTTCTGGATAGTGATGTGGTGTTGGTGCTGTTCATAACTTTACGCCGGATTTTTGATGTGAAGTTATGCACTGTCAGGAAATGTGTTGTTCGCACAAAAACTGAATTGTATTGTTATTATGCAGGAAGCCAAAGTAATGTTAGTTGGTGGATTCTGTTTCAGACACCTGGTTTGAATCTGTTTTACGTTTCATGGTTTTTACAGCTGTTGCAAATCCCAAGCCTACTTCATGGTTACTGTTTGTCGCAAAGTTATGAACTGCATTTAATACTGATTCTTCTATGGTTTTGAGGGTAGCTGTTAGGTTTTTGCTGTTGCAGAAACTAGCTTTAGAGAGGGAATGATGGTTGAAGCAACACTGTCTTGGTAGTTTCTCAACAAAGCTTTGGTTTTGTTGCTGTTCATAACTTTGCAACACAAATCTGATGTTGAGTTGTATACCTTTTTTATTGCTTTCAGTTTTTAAGAAAAGGTCTTAAAAAAAAGACAGGTCTTTAAAACGAGGGCCTCGTGATGTGGAGATTAAATGACATGCTATGGAGAAGAAAAAAATGTGAAAAAGCAAGGTCTTAAAAAGGGGCAAGTCTTTATATTAAGGTCTGAAGGGAAGGGATCTGTAATGAACAGGAAGTTGAAATTACTGGAGCAGCTGACTTAGTGGCCTGATAATGTATTTGCCTAGCTATTTATTGTTAGCATAAAACATTTCTCTGATTGCCATTGCTTCTGTTGCAGGTGACAAAGATTACAGATGAGGGGTGCTGGGGCAGGTACCTGGAGAAGATCCGTGATGCCTGATGGCTGGAAATGGCCAGCTGGACCAGTGTCAGAATTTTTTATTCAGTCGACCGATGTCGTGGCAGTCCTCCACAACTACTCCACTAAAACTTACAAGCGAGCACTTGTTTTCACCTTCAACTAAAAGTCAAACATTATGAATTCCTCATAACAGGTCTTTCTGTGTGTAATAGTGTGTTTCAACATGCTTTTCTGCTATGCGTGTTCGCATTTTTCTCACGGATTTATGTACAGTGCGTTTTCTGTGTCTGTGCAGTAATGTTATGAACATGTGTCAGTATCTGTAAGCGGGCAGAATCCAATCTTTAGCATAGTACCAGCGGAACTGGGGAGAGCACTTATTTATTTAATAAGGCAGCGCGAACTGTCTGTTTTCTTGACTGTCTCTTCTTCCAGATTGTTCCAATCAGCTATTGTTCTTGGAAAGTAGGAGAACTCATACTGGGGGGTCTGAGTGATTGTTTGAGTGATTGTTTGAATATTACTCAGGCTGTTGTTTTGTGCCAGTTAAGTCACAATGTTCTTGGTCTGGTATTCTTGGTTTGATTCGTCTTTTTCCAGTAGCCTCCTTGGTTATGAAATTTGTTGCAGGTAGTGCTGGCATCAGGCCTGTTGACACTTTGTAGAAGAAAGATCAGTCGCTGCTGCCGCCTTCTTTGCTGGAAGGGTTGGGAAACAAAGGTCGCTCAGCATCTTGGTAACACAGCCGGAGGGGCGGTCCCTATAGTTTTGGGTGATAAAACGGGCCGCCCACCTCTGGACCATCTCTAGTTTGTTGATGTCCCCTATAAGATGGCGGTCCCAGGCGACCGAGCTGTATTCCAGCGTGGATCTCACTAGGGAGATGAATGCTGTGCGCCTACACTCTTTGAGGCAGCATCGTAGGTTGCGACGTAGGAATCCAGTTGTGGAGTTGGCTTTACCTTTGTGATGTTGGCAACGTGTCTCGTCCATGATAGATCCTCCGACATGGTACGCCTAGGTACGGATTACATGGTACTTGTTGCAGCATGTGTTGTCCAAGTTCGTAGGAGGGAGATGACAGGTCTTAGTCCAGATTTTGGGCTTGTCTGTATAATCTCTTCTTCCTTTTTAGCAGTTTCTTCAGATGATTGTTCAACCATGGTGGGCGGCTTCTTGGTGAGCATGTGTTGGATGGGATGTGTTGGTCAATAGCAGTGAGGAGTTCGCCTTTGAATGTAGACCATAGCGAGTGGATGTCACAGCCCTCAGCGTTCATTGCTTGCAGCCACTGGGATGTTCGAGCCGCATCGGCTTTGAGATGTTCCCAGTTAGCCTTCCCATACTTGTAGCGTTTGCTAGGTTTCTGGCGTGTTTTGTGATCAGGAGTATATTATAGAAGGCAGTATTTCTCTCCAAATTGTGCAACTTGCTTTTGACTAACAGGAGTTTTGTTCTGTAACCTTAATATTAAGCTGTTGTGTGATCTTTCAGCCAAAATATTCATATTTGTTTAAAAGTCCATTCAGTTTGTCGTAAAGTTATGAACTCCATCTCTTTATTCGATTAATGGCTAAGTTGCAAGATTGTGCATAGCACCAGTGTTCTTCTTTGTGCATGTATGTATTATTATCATATGTAGTGTGTTAATGTTCTGCAAGGTTTGGCTGCTGTGTTGAAAAAAATAAATTGTCACGATGTAAAGTTATGAACAACAAATAGCAACCACAGATTTCTCTGCCTGTGGGTCTATTAAATCATTGACTTTTGCCTGGTTGTTAGTGAATGTATGTTCTGTAACCTTAATAAGCTGTTTTGTGTAAGCACGGGGTGATCTTTTAGCAAAAATGTTCATGTTTGCTTACAATTCCATACAATTTGTCGTAAAGTTATGAACTCCACCTCTTTTTTTCGATTTATGTCTAAGTACTTTTAGTTGCAAGATTTTGCTTAGCATGAGTGTTCTACTTTGTACATGTATGTATTATCACTATATGTAGTGTGCCAAAGTTCTGCAAGGTTTGACTGCCGTGTTCGTAAAAGTAAATTGTCACAGTGTAAAGTTATGAACAACAAATAGCAATGACAGATTTCTCTGCCTGTGGGTCTATTTTGAGCTTCATTTTGGGCTAGTTGTTAATGCATTGATAGGTTTTGTCACTTTACTAAATCTCTCACTTGACTTGATACTTGTAGTCTAACTTAAATCAGATTTTCTGATTTTTTCTTCTTGAAATTCACTGTGAAAGTTATACAAGGGTTTATGGCATTATAGGAGCTAGATTTCGCATGTGAAACCGCTCAGATATTTGCTTGTGATGTCTGTAGGTTGGTTAATGCATAATTCATCTTAATTTTGCTGAAGAAAAGGTATGATTGGATCTTAATAGTCGTAGCACGCTCACATTGGTGTAATGTTATGAACAGCATGAGCAGGCATTGTTTCTATAAGGTTTTTGGCTCACACTCAATCCTGTTTTTGTACATACATGTTTATTCAGGAGTTTCGTATCAGTTGCAATGTTTGTTTTACATGGAATGTGGTATAATTTGACTGAATCATTGTTTTATTCTTGTGACATGTTGTTAGAGTTATGAACAGCACGTGAGTACTATTCTGTGTACTACGGATGAAATAAATGACCAATTTCTTCGGGACTTGTTGTGTTGGATTTGTTACATCGTTCTCCTCAAACTTAACGATATAAATGACACATTCTAACAAAATCACCTTTTGTCACAACTTTAGACTCCATTTCTGAGCCATGGCCATATAAAGACTACGTAGAGTGGCTTTCTTTGCTCCCTGCATTTCTCCTGCACTTGCCTGAGGGAGAAGACCATGTTGATGGTGCACCTGTTTACCCAAAATCCACACTGAGATTCTGCAAGCACTTTAATTGGAGTCTCTTTAAGTGTGACATGAACAAAGAGCTTCTCGACGATGCTGAAGAGGAAGATGACGCGGTAATTGTTGCACTTGCAGTCACTCCTGTCACCTTTGTTTTTGTAAAGTGTGACGATGTTAGTATCCCTCATGTCTTGCGGAACTTGACCTTCTCTCCAGCAAAGGCAGAGGATTCCGTGCAGATCAGTGATTAGGATTCTTTCGCAGCATTTCACAATCTCGGCTGGGATACCGTCTTTCACGGATGTTTTGCCAGAGGTAAGACTTAGACTAAGAGAGTCCAGGGCCACGCTCAGTTCTTGGAGGGTAGGTTCTCTGTCTCTGTCTTTACGGGCAGACAGTCAATGGCATTCAAGGCGTCTTCAGTGACCACGTTCTCCCTGGCATATAGCTAGGAGTAGTGGTCCTGGATTACCTCAACTGTGGCAGACTTCAGAGTGGCAGTTTTCTTCTGTATCGGACCCAGTGCCTGCTTGATTCTGTTATACATCCCCTTGTTATTGCCAGTGTCAGCTGCAAGCTGTATCTGTGAGCAGAGCTGGAGCCAATAGTTGTTGGCGCATCGCCTGATGCTCTGTTGAAGTTTGCTGCAAGCGGCCCGGAGGGCAGGCTTTACATGCGGCCAGGGCTTCTCTCCTTTCCTCAATGACAAGCAATCATTTCCTCATGGTGAGCCTTGAACGAGTCTGCCAACTTGCTGATCTTCTTGCCAAATGTGGACATAGCAGCATTGTAGACAGTGTCCCTGAAGTGTTCCCATCTGTCCTGGGTGTTGTCACTGTGTGGGCCCGGAAACCATTCCTGCAGTGCACGCGCAGAGATACATGTGTTTGACAATATTGAACAAAGTAAACAACTGTTATGTTGAAAACTGGAAACTGCTTCTTCAAAAACTTACAAAGTTGCCGATGGGTCCAGGGAGAGTGATTCGTGATTGTTAATCAAACAGCAAAATTTCCTTTTCCCACAGACACTTATAAGACCTGCCATTTTGCTATTGTTTATTCTTGCATACACTGTATAATTCACGTCTGCCACTGCCAAGTTCCATATTCCCGCTCTTTATGTCTGACACTTTATATAAGCTTGATTTTATATAGTGCTTGCTATATATCTGTTTCAGGGTTACTGAGAGGTTGTCAAACTTGGACACAAGCTGCCACATCACCAACATCACAAGTACTCAAATTCACAGGACAGTCAGCCAGTGTAGGCAGAGGTGTTTTGTCCAGTTTCACTGCTCGCAGCTTTGGGTCTTTGTCCTGCGTCTGGAAGACAAACAGTTTCAGACTTCCTGCCATGGTCACTGCCAGCAGATGGTACGATACAAGAAGCCATTCATGTAGTATCAAACCATCATTGCCAGTTCCTAATTGCACCAGACTCCTCTTTTATTTTGTTGTTGACTTTATTTTTATTCTTCTTTGCTTTGGGGGGTCACTTTGTTCTGTTTGTTTGTTCGTTCATGGGCTGAAACTCCCACGGCTTTTACGTGTATGACCGTTTTTACCTTGCCATTTAGGCAGCCATACGCCGCTTTCGGAGGAAGCATGCTGGGTATTTTCGTGTTTCTATAACCCACCGAACTCTGACATAGATTACAGGATCTTTTTCGTGCGCACTTGGTCCTGTGCTTGTGTGTACACACGGGGGTGTTCGGACACCGAGGAGAGTCTGCACACAAAGTTGACTCTGAGTCACTGAGTCTGAGAAATAAATCTCTCGCCGAACGTGGGGACGAAGTCACGCTGACAGCGGCCAACTGGATACAAATCCAGTGCGCTACCGACTGAGCTATATTCCCGCCCACTTTGTTCTGTTATTTTAATGAATTCCTTTTTTAGATGTTTTGATGTTTTTTCCTATTTTGTTCTTTCTTCCCTTCTCAGTAGTTCTTGTGCTTAACAATTGGCTTTGCTCTCTCTGTTGACCTTTACATGCGACTTGGGGGGAACAAATTGTTGTTCCAGTAAAGTTTTCATCAAGGCATATTTTTAATGGAACAGCTCTCCTCATAACTATTTTTATGATTTTTTGGGCCAAAGTAATACTAAGTGGAGAATAGGCCATTTATATATATTTCTGTATATTACAGTAAATTATGAAAGGCGAATTTGTTTGTTCAAATTTACATTGTGTGATGTTCTTCCCTTCAAAACACATTAATTGAATAATTCTGAATATCAATGATTTGTCACTACAGGGTACCACTTCAACCCTTTACACCACTGGTGGAACAAGTGCGGACCAAAATCCGATACAGTTGTGCAAGGGGCAAACCCAAGACTGTTAAATCTGTCCCTGCAAGATTCTACCGACTCCACTGGGGTGCCTGGATTCGAACCCGGGCGGGTCGTAGCAAAAGACTTTGGAGGAAGAACCCAGACAGAAGGTATCGTCTGAGGCAGCATGTCTTCTGCAACAAAACTCAGAGCAAGCTTCTGGACAGGATGGTTACAAGGTTCTGGCGACGTCCGAAATACTACGTAGACGATCCATATGAGCCATACCACAAACGGCAGAACTTTGACATGTACTATCCACAAAAGAGTCGTCCGTTCTACCCCTAGATGTCTGCATGCATGAATATTTGATGTTGTGGTAGAGTGCTGTGATGAAAAAATGATTTATTGTATGTTTTCTATGCGTTTTTGAGTAAGAATGTCAGAAAGATCTCAGACTATTTTGTTGTTTTGATTTCACATTTGCAGGCTATGCATTCTGTCTTTGTTGTTGTTCTCTTTCTTTTTTTGTATTCTTCCTCCCTCCACCTGCACCCCACCCTCTCTCTCTCTCTCTCTCTCTCTCTCTCTCTCTCTCTCTCTCTCTCTCTCTCTCTCACACCTCACACCTCACACCTCACTATCTCTTTCTTTCTCTTTCACTCTGTGAGTGGATGTGTGTATGTGTGTGTGTGTGTGTGTGTGTGTGTGTGTGTGTGCATGCATATGCACACACATAAAGGATCTGCTATCAAGCATCAGACATAATTTACACATGATTAAGATAATGCAAATAATGATGGAGCATATGGAAGTAACTCAGACGTTTTCAATTAAAATATTTGGGTGTGACATCAAGGTAAAATAAAAGTTGTTATGCTCCTGCAAAATATATTTTTTCATCATAAATTCATATCATAAAGTGCAGCTTATACCAAGGATGTGGGGTAAAAATGTCAACAAGCAGTCATATAGCTAGCTATGTGTCTTATTGTGCATATGCTTCGGGGCATAACCAGTAAATTGTGAATTCTAAGCGCATAGTGTTTTAGTTATGCACTATAGAAATCTCCTTAATAAATAAATAAATTCTCTCGTGCAGACACTTGACAGACAGATTATTTTTGTTGCGGCTTGAGAGAGGTAAAGCAATGAAGTGGACATTGTTTATATGCGTGAGTGATGGTCATGCACATGACAAATACATGCATGTGAAAATAATCCAGCCGCAAAATATATGATGAACATTTGCATGTAAGTGAGATGTAAAGTTCAGAGAGCGTTATGATCTTTGTTGATTTTGAGTTAGCATCATCAGTTCAGCAATTGTTCTTGCAATTTTTTTTAACGCACACACACACGCGCACACACACACACACATACACACACACACACACATATATTTATGCATAAGCCCAATAAAAGGGTTAGTTTTATTAAGTGCAAGCCGCAGCAGTGATTCTTCGCTGACGACTGTGGTTATTTGTATAAAATGCGATGAAAAGATGTCTTCTTCTCTGCATGGGAAAGAACTCTGTTTCTTGTGATTGCGCGACTTCCGGTGTATCCAACCGCATGTGCTTGTCTGTCAGCAGAAGGGATAATGTGTTGACACATTTTGTTCTTTTCTAAAAATCTATCCTGTCACTTCAGTCAAGATGAAGACGAAAGGGAAGAAATTAAAGAGGTGGCAGAAACACTGTAGCAGTGTGTCAAACCCATCTGAGAGACGTTTCAGAGAAGCAGCTAAAAATAGGTTCTTCAAACCTTCAGGTACGACATTTTCCTTGAACAGGTATTTGATGCCTGAGTTGGGCCTTTAGTTGACTGTTAAAATCGATGAGTGCACACACAAGGACGCTCATTTGAAGAAATGTATTAAAGAATGTTTATATAAAATCATACATATTTGTTAAGTGAAATGCAACTGCAAGCTACTGTGTTGCCTTTTTTTCAGCCAAGCAAGGGTACGTGCTTGGGACTGTTTCTTTCAGGCGAGACTTCCTTGCGGCTAGCCTCTCGCCGAGCTAGGAAGTGAGAGTGAATATGAAACGGTTTGATGGCTCGCTACACAAGAATTAGACACCATTGGTTGATACCGAAAAGGTCGTCTGCACTGTTCGGTAAACGGCCACGAACAGCCAATCAGATTGGCATGGCAGAGGTGCGGCCGCCATTTTTACTCGCTTAGCGAGCGAGCCTAAAACTACTTGGCCAATGCTTGCAAAAAACCTAGCGTCCCTCGCGGTGAGAATTGCCCAAGTAACGGTACTACTCGCGTCACTCGCCAATAGACCTTTTCGGTATCTGAGCAGCTCTTGCGAGACAGGCTCTTTGTTATGCTTTGAACGTCCGAGAACTTTGAACCTCCGCTTTTGCAGCTAGCGTGAGATCGCTGTACCACATGCTTTGCTATGCTCTGAAGTTTGCAAGAGATTACGAGAGCTTGGAATACCGATATTCTCGCCTTAAAGAAACAGGGGACAGGTAATGAGTGACTACTTTAGTCAATAATTGACTAAATGTTTCAGAAACTTCATGAAGTTTTTTTACTCCAGTATTAACCTACAGCAAGGAAGTCTGTAAGTGTAATAGATCATTAGATGTAGGAACACAACAACGACGTTAGTATTGGTAATGAATGACGTTAGTATTGGTAATGGCCCTCTGTTCATTCAAAATGAAGCCATAACTTTGTAGTTGATCTTGTAGGTCCAAGCGCTTTGACAGTTGAAGCTCTGCAGAAGCATGATCGTGATGGCGATCAGGGGGCCATGGAGCTGGACCCTCAGCAATCAGACGCTCGGACATTCAACACGTGGGCCACCAACTTCACAAACTGCACAAACCTGACCTTTGGCCGCATCCACAAGCTGTGGAATTCGAACAGTGCAACTCACAAAGAGGTCAGTGCGCTTGTGTCTTTCTTGAACAATTTATAACCTCAACCATTGTTTTTACTTTTGATTTTATTTTGCTGTTTCCAACAAGATAGGTTTTTACGCTTCCTTATTAAGTCATTTAATATGATTTATGCTCCAATTTAGTCGGTTTGGAGTAACGCACACCACCTGTTTATCCGTACATGTATGTATTTTGTCCCAACACGTCTGTTATATATGGTCAGGAATCTGTTAAGGTGTCCAAATGTTAAATTCCTGTTCTGGATACTTTTAACACACACTTGTCTTTGTATTTTGTTCTTTTTCTAAATGACAACAAAATAAACAAAACAGTTCTGAAGTATTCCTTATGCAGATTCTATCCATACCAAATTTATGTCTGTCAGTCGTCTGGATGCTGAGAAAATTGACTTTGTTCAAGAAAAAAAGCACCTTTTTGGGCACACAAGGCGTTACGCGAAATGCATGGTACATTGGGCATTGAATAACCAAGTTACTGATAAGGGTATCATCTCAATCTAATTTTTAATAGGTCCAGAAATTGATGGAGAAACATATGTTAGATTAATGAAAGTTTGATCTGAACATAGGTCTTGTATTTTGAGCGTCCTTTTCTTGCTGGTCAGTACGTTACATTTGGTGTAAATAATCATGAAAAAAGGGAAACTATCTTAAAAAAATGTTTCTGGTCAAACTTACTTAAAAATCATTGCAGAGGAAAGTCATTAGGTAGGATGATTGTATTTTTTTTTTAAATTGAGCGAAAAAGTTGTGTTTGATGTAATTTAATTGTACTTCTAAGTTAAAAATATGCGTTTGGTGTAAATGAAATTGTATCTACTTGCCCAAACAAGTTTTGTCACAGTCTTTAAATAATGCCATAATACACAAAAGTGTGTGTTTTCTTATACCTCAGACACCTGGTAGTTAAACTATGGTCACAGGATTCCTAGTGCTTGCACCTGTTGGCTTGTAGAGAGACTTAAGTGAGGCCATCTGACAAGGGTGTAAATGTAACGTACATACTGAGAATACTTGAAAATGACAATGAATTTGTTTTAGAGACAGAAGATAACTTATCAGTGCTTAAGAACAACCAGCAAGACCAAACCTTTGTTTCAACATGAAAACAAGCACACTGAATGACAAAATTTACCTCAGAAGGACCACTGTTGGGACATTTTGGTGTAAATGTAACATACATCACCTTGTTTTTTTTACTGAGACCATATGCAGCACATAATAATGCTAAAAACAGCACATAACAGTCTGTTGAGGGTTTATGAGCTAAATAAAAGATAAATTACCCTTCAAATGGACCTGCAGATCTTCGGAGCCTTCTGTATGTTACTTTACACCATCCTTTTGTGTAAAGATGTACACACAACCAAAAAGGCACAACCATTAATTTAACCCTTTATTTTGACTTGAGACAGGTAGCTTAGAACAAACAAGTTAGAAATACTGTTTAACTGATGTGAGCATAGCCCATTAAATGTAAATTCAGTACCTTGTACTTGCTGTTTGGTGTAAAGTAACGTACAGATCATGGGTAAAATTAACATTTGGTACCGTAGTGGAGTACCAACCTGACTATTTGTTATGATTTCTTGTTTGTAACTCAAAAAACTGCAGACCAAAATAGTGTAAAAATATTTAAAGAGGGTGATTTGATAATAATTTCTACACCGCTGACCGTGCTTTTTTCAAATTAAGTAATAACCTGATGATTGAGGTTAAGGTTTGCAAAACAAATGACATGAAAATTTACTGGAACCTTTTCTGCACTTCCATAGAGAATTTCATTGTTTTAAAAACAGTGTAAATAGGTAAATGTTGAATTGTAACTTTGATTCTGGGCTTTGGTGTAAAGTAACTAACGGATAAATGATTTTGCTTATATTGAGACAGGAGAAACTTTTTTCAAGTGTTGCTTTAGTACAGATCAACTCTACATTCAGCCATCAAGCCATTGGATAGTGAAACAGTTGCCTAAAGCTGAACCTAAGAAAATGACAGCACCTTAAAATTATGTTATGGTGTAAATGTAACATACAGTCATTTGTGCTTTATCTGCAAATATTTGATAAACCGAACACTTGACTGGAAAATAAAATGCTGCAATTGAAGGACAGGAATACCGAGATGTTTATTCATGTAAATTTAAGGAGGTTTAAAAAAGTCTAAAAATTGTAACACTTTTTGGACTCCTTGACAGATTCTTGGCCATATATATTCTTAATTTTGCTGCTTCCAAGTTTGAAAGCAAGCAATACATAAGATAAATCTTTATTTCATCATTATCATAGGTAGGTTTGCGCACTTAAATTAGTGAATACAGATATGTTGATGTACATTTTAGTTTTTTCAAGTAGTAGTAGTGAATGTTTTCTGATGTTCATTATGAAACGTTCCATTACTTTATTCATGCATGGATCTATCTTGGTTTTGTGGGTAATGTATGTGACAAAGGCATTTCGTCAAAATAGCTTCAGGGAGATGTACTTGTCTGGTGTGTTTTTCCACGTTTATTTATGTATTAACTGATTGGTTTGTTTATTATTTATTCATTATATTTCTTTTTTTCAGATTCTAGCTTTGCTAGCAACAATAACGGAAGTGATTCAAGAGAAAGGAGGTACTGGCACAGACACAGAGTACTTCTATGCTCTGGTAAGTTTGCTGAATTATTTGCTGTGAGTGGCTGTAAATTTATGCCAAGATGCTTTCTACACAAAAACGACCAAATTTGTATCCTGGCTGACAGGTGCTGCCCATTCCCAAAGCCACTTAACAATGAGAAAATCAACCAACCTGTCAATCAACATTACCATTACATGATACTTCAGGTAGTTTACAGGTATAAAGTGTGTACACGTCAAAATCAAGATACAATACATAAGACTCATCACAGCTTTCACTTTTCAGGGGAAAAGATGAATGACGGATTCACACACTCTCTTTCTTCATTCCTCCTTCCCTCTAGCTTCCACCTCACCCCCATCTGGCTCTGCCTTCTCTGTATGCATGGCTCAAACTTGCGGTTTTTCTCTCGTGTTCATCTACTTATCCATTCTCTTAGCCATTTTCCATCAAGTGACCAGTGATTCTGTTTCAGATTTCATACATGGAGGACATCAATTCAGAGGATAAAACATCGCTAGAAACAGCAACAGCAGCAGCTCTACTCCTCAGCATGGCTGTTAAAAAGTAAGTATGAAGTATGTTGACTTAAGCCTTTGCATGCGCATAGATGAACATACCTGCAGAGTTTGTATATATATATATATATATATATTGGAAACAATCTTGGTTAGAATACAGACTTTAGGTGCTCTAAACATGTGACAGGATATATTATATGCTGAATATGTTTGTTGTTAGACCTAGGTACATTCAACTGTAATTTTCTGTTATGTTTCAACTGCCTCATTTTTTCTTAATTTACCGGTACGGTTGGCCTAGTGGTAAGGCGTCTGCCCAGTGATCGGGAGGTCGTGGGTTTGAACCCCGGCCGGGTCATACCTAAGACTTTAAAATAGGCAATCTAGTGGCTGCTCCGCCTGGCGTCTGGCATTATGGGGTTAGTGCTAGGACTGGTTGGTCCGGTGTCAGAATAATGTGACTGGGTGAGACATGAAGCCTGTGCTGCGACTTCTGTCTTGTGTGTGGCGCACGTTATATGCCAAAGCAGCACCGCCCTGATATGGCCCTTCGTGGTCGGCTGGGCGTTAAGCAAGCAAACAAACAAACAAACAAACACAATTTCTTAATTTCTCTTTTCTCACTCTCAGGAGATGTGTATACGTTTGATATTCTTTGTGCAGAGTTCCCGCATCTGCATTGAAGAGTCGGTTTTCTGACATCTCCAAGGGGCTTCTTGGTGCCATCTTCAGACATGTAGAGACGGAATCCACATCTCTATTGAAATCTGTGAGTACAGATTACTGTTTCATTTTGTGCTCAGTCGTATCGTTTTTAAGGATTTATTTAGTAGAAGCTGTGTCTGGCCTTTCTTGCAACCTGATCTAGAATGTATTGTATGTATTTGATGTTCAAATAGTATGTTTTTGAGTCACTTGAGAAAAAGTGACTCTATGTAATCGGTCAGTGTTAGTCTGTCCGGCCGGCCGTCCGGCCGGCCGTCCGTAGACACCACCTTAACGTTGGACTTTTCTCGGAAACTATCAAAGCGATCGGGCTCATATTTTGTTTAGTCGTGACCTCCAATGACCTCTACACTTTAACGATGGTTTCGTTGACCTTTGACCTTTTTCAAGGTCACAGGTCAGCGTCAAAGGAAAAATTAGACATTTTATATCTTTGACAAAGTTCATCGGATGTGATTGAAACTTTGTAGGATTATTCTTTACATCAAAGTATTTACATCTGTAGCCTTTTACGAACGTTATCAGAAAAACAAGGGAGATAACTAGCCTTTTCTGTTCGGCAACACACAACTTAACGTTGGGCTTTTCTCGGAAACTATAAAAGTGACCGGGCTCAAATTTTATGTGAACGTGACTCATTGTGTTGTGAATAGCAATTTCTTCCTGTCCATCTGATGCCTCATATAATATTCAGAACTGCGAAAGTGACTCGATCGAGCGTTTGCTCTTCTTGTTATTCATAGTTAATATGTAAAGCGCGGAGAGCATAGATTCCTGTGGGTTGCGCTATATTAGCTGTTATTATTATTATTAGTTTTGTGTTATATGTCTAATTACAACCAGCAATGAGCCTTTTTGCGGTAAATTGTTATTTATTGTTTGAGTCAGTGAATGCACCCTACTGATGATTATGATGGTTTTACATGTATGTGCAGCAGAGGAGAGAAGCGATGATAATTGTGACTTTCAAATCAGTGCAGCTGTCAATGATGGCAGTATTAGGGGTTGAATGTTGTTGAGGATGTTAGACGAATGAAGTTTTGTCCACTGTCTTTCAGCTGCTGATGACCTTAGCTTGTGTGCTGAGAGTGCAGGAGGCTGCAGCCTGGACAATCCTTTCAACAAAGAACACCTACAAAATATTGCTGGACTTTGTTTTACACAAGAAACCAAGGGTGAGTGGATACTGTAATTGTGTTCTCTGCTCAACTTTTTGCTGGTCCTTTTCCCAGAAATTTGGTGAAAATGGTTGCACAGGAATGCCGTCTATGACCTAAAATAAAGTTAAGATTGTAAAATGTGGCATATGCAGGGATATTCTTATGACTGGTCTGTATAGTAAAAATCTCTCTAGTTTACACACGTGGTGACTTTTTAGTGGGGAGCCAAACGTTTGAGGTGACAGTGATTGTGAGTTCTGATCTTCATAAGTCATATCCAGCCAACAGTGCACATTATACCTCATTTTTTACTGTGAGGCTTATCCCTTGACACAATTTATCAGTGCCAATTGCCTCATTGTTTTTCAAGGGGTGCAACTCTTGTATAGACCATAACAGCCTCAACAGATTTATTTCTGAACATTGTCTATTGAAAGAATGTGGTCCGTTCTGCTGTGCGGTATTTGCAGTCCTGGTAAGAAATTGACACTGAGTTCTTCCTTTCATTGTTGCTGAAGTTTTGCTGATTTCTGTACAGGTGAGAAAAGCAGCACAACAGGCAGTGAAGGTGGTGATGAAAGGTAGTCTGTTCCTGTCGCAAGCCAACCCCCCTCCCTACCACCCAGCGGCTGTACCCACCTCAGACTTCTGCGTCAACACCATCGAGAAGAAAGGCGGAAAACTGGGTAAATGCTTGTTTGTTTGATGACAAGACGTGCTGTGGATTTGTGAGTATGTGCACTGATCATTTTGAAAGAGAAAACAAACAACCAGTTGCTTCATTGTTATTATTATGCCTGAGTACAATTAAGTATTCTTGGGAGATGGGCATGTACCCTTTTTGGCAGTGGAAGCATCGGAAAGTCACTTGATCTCATTTACATTTCTCTGTAGCGACCCAAAGATTAGCTATATTGTTGTTGACCAAAAAAGTTAGCATGGGTGATATTCCTCTGCTTTGCTTAGGTATGTAAAAGTAATGTTGAGCAATAGGCTTAGACATGTACAAAATGTTGAAGCGAGTTGAAGAGTGAAATACTTTAATCAATGATGTTTACATACCCACGTTGACCATGATGAACCCTCAGTTATCCAACGGTCTGTAAATTTTTTTTTCTCCAGCTTTATAGCACCAAGATTAGTCTAAAGTTTGCATATGTTGAATCAATATTTTTAACACTGTGTTCAACACTTTTATTATTTATTTTGCTTCCTTACAAGTTACATTACAGTGTTCTAGATGATCGAACGTGTAACAAAGACCTGTACGCGTACGTGTAGACATAGCGTCATCCGTGACTCACTTTTTTTCTCCAATGTTCCAAATCATACGCTGTTTTGCTCCCACCAAGACTGCATATCTTGGCAAACGCGTGACGTAAAAACTAGATTTGATGACGTTACCCGTACATGTTCCCGTACACATGCTGAAAAGTGCCACATCTAGATCTTGCTAATACTTTGTTTTCTGCATGCAGGTGCAGCAGAGGCGGCAGACACATTGCACGCCCTTGACCTCTTGCAGGATGTCATGGTGGCCTTTCCCAAGAAGTGCATAGAAAAATGCTGCAACACCATCTTGAGTGTGATGACAGTCAGCAAGCCGGTAAGACAGAGAGTTGTAGCCAAAAAAATCATTTGGTGTGTGTTACAAGCTTTGGAATCTAACTTCGTATTTATGTCTAGGGTATTATGGGGTTAGATCGTTTCCAAGCTTTTTCCCTGGTTTTCTTTTTATGAATATGTGAACTTTACGCTATAAAGATTAGTATGTATGTAGGATGATGTGAAATAAATAAAGGTGTACAGATGTGATAACGTTGGAGTTCCTTTTAAAACAAATTTAATTTGGAATAGACAAATGAATGAAAGGTATCAATGAAAAGAAGTTTACTTCCCAGCGATTGGTAAGATGTCCAAGGTCTGACCCAGTTCCAATGGTTCACACGTGCTTCCTCACTATGTACTGAATTGTCTTTGGCTATGCACAGTTCTTATCGTCGATTCCTGATAGCAAGACAGCAAAGTCTTGTTCCGCACACACAGTCTTGATCATCAGATTACGATAAGGGTCGTCATCAATTCCTTGGTACTTCGTAGGGAAAAGTACTTCTTGAGATGAGATCCACAACTCGTCACGAGGATGACTTGGATTCGCACGAGTATCTCTATGTCTTGAACATGAGGTAGAATTTATCTTGAGTGAATGTATTGCATATGTTCGTGAGTTGTTTGCTCTCCTCCATTTGTCAAACGCTAAGGTTCTTGTGATGAGCCTGCTGTCCTGTCAGATGATGCTTCACCCGTTAGCTTCGAGATGTTAGCTTGACTTCATGCCGAACTGGTCGACGTCAGGGCGTCAGGAGACAAGAGCTGGTCGACGTTATGGGCAACGTCAAGGGACAAGAGTCAAAAGTCAAGACCTGTGACCAAAGGAAACATATGTTAATATCGGCACATAAAAATCCGAAAGCGGACACACTACTCACCGTAGAATTTATAGCCAAAGATGGAAATCCAACGGTCATCTTCTGAAACACACCTTCAAATAACACATAATCTCACGGAAATTGTGCTGCTTGCAGAACTCTGTGAAGAAAAGATTGTTTCCCACTTGTTCACAATAATCTGGTGTTCCTTACCTCAAAATAGGTCTGTGATATTGAACATTTTCCACGAGCTAAACAGACCACGTCTCTCCATTTTGAAAGAATAATTTGACGGGTACATTGATGTCTTCATACACACCGATAAACAAGATCGCATGCACATAGAATATAAACAATCAAGAAAAAATGTTTTAACAAGAAAACAGCCTTGAACACATTGATTTTTATTATTCTCACATCATTTTCCGCAGTTATGAATTTACCAAAGATTCATAGTTAAACTTTCAATGCACACAAAAGGATTGTATGAATTCGCAGTGATGAGGTCCAAAGTCGTCAAAGAGAACTTTTCTTTCCAAAGCGTGACGTCATATCCAAAGCGCGACGTCATTTTTATTCTTTTACGAATACTCTCGGTCACCCATGTTACTTGTTTGGCTGAATTAGCGCAACAGTGTGCACGCTTATGTATTTTTTATATAGTTACAGTGCATTATCTTATGAATTGTTTTGAGGGGAGATAGCGTTGCGAGATGAAGCGTGTGGTTATTATTAATTGCCTTTTCCTTCTTGGCACAGAAATGTACTTGCTTTCCACAGAAGTGATGAAACTTCTCTTTTATCCATTTAAAATTTTGATATTTATACATTTTTTATTCTCTTTTTCAGTTGGTGATAGAACATGGCATGAAAGCTCTTTATGGATTGTTCAGTCAGCATCCCCCTGATGCAGAAGTCCCGGCACAACTCAACGCACAGATCATAAATGTAAGTTCAGTTTCTCTTTTTTATGAATGATTGTTTTGCAGATAAAGTGATGCACTTTAGATGACTCATTCATTCATGACCTAGCTGCAGCTGATCTCTCACCTCATGTTATGAATATTTACCACTGTAATGTTCTCAAAAACATTCTCACAAGATGAACTGTGCTGACCATGCATTTTCATCGCTTCGTTTTTTCTTGGCCCAGAGCTAGCCACAGATTCAGATTTAATGTCAAACAGAGAGAAAATGACATAAAAGCACATTTGGCACAAAATAAATGACATCATTTTACTTGAATCTTCAGAACTTTGACCATGACATTTTTAAGGGAGCTTGTAAGCTTGGCATGTGTAGATAGTGGGTGGTGTGTAATCAGAGCTGTGTGTTTCTAACACCTTCCTTTCCTTGCAGGCACTTCACAGCTACCGGCCAGAGGAGAATGACAGTTTGACAATGCCGGTCTGGCTGGCTCTCATGGGATACGCACACCTTAATCTTTTCAGGTTTGTTCAGCGGTTATGTTAATTAGATATGTGCAGGAAGGTTTGTCAATATAACACTTACCTCGACAGTATTATTGTTTTCTATTCAAGAAAGACCATGCTTGCTTCTCTAAACCAAAGTGGAAGTAAAACATGAGTGTATTTCTGTATTGAATGGCAAGTGAACATTTAGGTAAATAATGGGAGTTGTCTGTGCCAATCAACTTGCTCTGATCAACAACATATTTAATACAGGATCACATTAGTAACAGTGAAATAGTATACCCTTTTGGTTAGAAAGTAGTTCTGCTGCTAAACCGGCACGGTTGGCCTAGTGGTAAGGCGTCCGCCCCGTGATCGGGAGGTCGTGGGTTCGAACCCCGGCCGGGTCATACCTAAGACTTTAAAATAGGCAATCTAGTGGCTGCTCCGCCTGGCGTCTGGCATTATGGGGTTAGTGCTAGGACTGGTTGGTCCGGTGTCAGAATAATGTGATTTCTGTCTTGTGTGTGGCGCACGTTATATGTCAAAGCAGCACCGCCCTGATATGGCCCTTCGTGGTCGGCTGGGCGTTAAGCAAACAAACAAACAAACAAAAAAGTTCTGCTGCTTACGTGTTTGTATGTGTTTATGTGAAGAATTGTATAAGCCTTATTTCTTCAACTACAGTGGCGCTTGCATAACCTTTTTGGTAATTTTCCCCATGTTGTCATTGGGTGAATTTCAGGTATCTAGAAAATGTATGCTTTACAGGATGTCCTTGAATGTTTATATAAAGAAGTTTTTCACTCAAATACATGTACATTTGTTATTGTTGCTGTGTGATTTTCCTGCAGGCTTGACATAGATCTCGGCCTGGGCCACTTCCCCAAGCTGTTTTCTGAAGCCATGAAATGTCTGCTGTCACATCATAAAAGTGTCAGGAGCTCTGCAGCCAACATTGTCAATGTAAGTCTTAGCTTAGTTTCACTTTTTCAATCTTTTTAAGAGATTAGGGGAGAGGAGCGTATATATTTAGAAATGCATGACTGTTTGTTTTCTTTCAGAATATGGTTGCAGAATATGTAAGCTGCAGAGGTCCAAATTGCTCAGCAGAGAAATGTTCTAATGAATGAAAAGTTATTGTATGTAGTCATATTTGACACACGCAAAATCCTACCAACATTTATCCTGAAACAAGATGGAGGGTGGTCAGAAGGCAGCAAGCCATGTGACTTGGAATAATAGGCCGTGAAAAGTATATACTCGCCTAACACGCTTGAGATTTACTGGCCGATGTGAATGCGTGATATATTGTGTAAAAAATTCCATCTCACACGGCATATTGTAAACGCCATGAGCCTCCCCTCTGGGAGGGTATGTGCGTAGAAAAACTCACTGTAATAATAATAATAATCTTTGTCAGAAATATGGATATGTCTAAAGAACAACACACAATGTTCGCGTTAATGGGAACTCTCCAGTATTTTACCATTTTTATGTCAAATTACTAGAGAGAAAAAATCACCAGTAGGTTATTATTGTTTATTGTCTCTTCAGCACTTGATACTATTTGAGACTGTCACCAGTAGGTCAGTCCTACTAGTTTTGATAGCACTTGACTAGTTTCCATATCAAAATAAAGTTATTGGTTTGTCATCACAACTTACTTTGGCTGGTTGACCTGACCAAGTGAGAGTTCTTTTTATATTTAGTCAAGTTTTGACTAAATATTTTAACGTAGAGGGGGGAATCGAGACGAGGGTCGTGGTGTATGTGTGTGTGTGTGTGTGTCTGTGTGTGTGTGTAGAGCGATTCAGACTAAACTACTGGACCGATCTTTATGAAATTTGACATGAGAGTTCCTGGGTATGAAATCCCCGAACGTTTTTTTCATTTTTTTGATAAATGTCTTTGATGACGTCATATCCGGCTTTTCGTGAAAGTTGAGGCGGCACTGTCACGCCCTCATTTTTCAACCAAATTTGTTGAAATTTTGGTCAAGTAATCTTCGACGAAGCCCGGGGTTCGGTATTGCATTTCAGCTTGGTGGCTTAAAAATTAATTAATGACTTTGGTCATTAAAAATCTGAAAACTGTAAAAAAAAATAAAAATTTATAAAACGATCCAAATTTACGTTTATCTTATTCTCCGTCATTTGCTGATTCCAAAAACATATAAATATGTTATATTTGGATTAAAAACAAGCTCTGAAAATTAAATATATAAAAATTATTATCAAAATTAAATTGTCCAAATCAATTTAAAAACACTTTCATCTTATTCCTTGTCGGTTCCTGATTCCAAAAACATATAGATATGATATGTTTGGATTAAAAACACGCTCAGAAAGTTAAAACAAAGAGAGGTACAGAAAAGCGTGCTATCCTTCTTAGCGCAACTACTACCCCGCTCTTCTTGTCAATTTCACTGCCTTTGCCATGAGCGGTGGCCTGACGATGCTACGAGTAAAATGGCATTGCGTTCAGTTTCATTCTGTGAGTTCGACAGCTACTTGACTAAATATTGTATTTTCGCCTTACGCGACTTGTTGTTCAATGCTTTTCTCTTGCCTTTTGGTTAGTGCCGGTTTTCAAAACAAATAGCATGATCACTGACACACTTACCTTTCACACACAATGCTTCCTTTGTTAACAGATGCTGCTAAAGCGGTGCATCGGCATGGAGACACAAAAGCTGGCTGTACAGATGAAAGGCGTGAAAGCAGACGGAGCTGAAACGCCAATGCACAAGATTATCCGGGCCCTGGAGACAGGGCTGAGTTACCAGTTCAACCAGAACTGGGACATGGTCTTTCATCTCCTGGCCACTGCTATGGAGGTGAGCGAAACTTCTCCTTTTTAGTTCTCTTTGTTTGAAACCTGTACACTTTTTTTTTCAGAATTATTTTTGTGGCCATTTTCAAATTTTTATCTTTGGGGTGAGAGGGATTACATAACAAGTGCACAGTAAGACTAAGAAGTCATTTTTGAAATATTTTGCATTCAGGTAAAATACAGAAACCGTGGGACTATTGTAATAATGTTTGAAATATTTCTTTTCTGTTAAGACTTGTATCTTTTGTTATTCTTTTTTGAGTCACTTGAGAAAAAGTGACTCTATGTAATCGGTCAGTGTTAGTCTGTCCGGACGGCCGGCCGGCCGGCCGTCCGTAGACACCACCTTAACGTTGGACTTTTCTCGGAAACTATCAAAGCGATCGGGCTCATATTTTGTTTAGTCGTGACCTCCAATGACCTCTACACTTTAACGATGGTTTCGTTGACCTTTGACCTTTTTCAAGGTCACAGGTCAGCGTCAAAGGAAAAATTAGACATTTTATATCTTTGACAAAGTTCATCGGATGTGATTGAAACTTTGTAGGATTATTCTTTACATCAAAGTATTTACATCTGTAGCCTTTTACGAACGTTATCAGAAAAACAAGGGAGATAACTAGCCTTTTCTGTTCGGCAACACACAACTTAACGTTGGGCTTTTCTCGGAAACTATAAAAGTGACCGGGCTCAAATTTTATGTGAACGTGACTCATTGTGTTGTGAATAGCAATTTCTTCCTGTCCATCTGATGCCTCATATAATATTCAGAACTGCGAAAGTGACTCGATCGAGCGTTTGCTCTTCTTGTTTAATTTTTTTATTATCCAATTGGAGGATGTTCTGGGGGATTTCATAATGTTGCTGAAAGTACATACATGCAAACATCTAGAAATTTTCCCTCTTATAAGCTTGGACATACGCATAACTTTTCTCTGGGACATTTCTATCAGAATCTAAGAATGTGTGCTTACTGTTTTCTTCTAACTGTGGCTTTTTGTTTTGTTTGCAGGTACTTGGACAAATTTGCCCTGATCTGCTGAAAAAGGTGAGTGGGCCAACATACGAGAGATAAAATCTTAGTTGTAAACAACTCCTTTATTTATATCTATGTAGCATTCTTCTTTGGAACTGCAAGAGCTCAGACATAAAGTGAAAACACTTCTTATCCAGGGAACAAAAGCAATGCAGTAGTAGCGTCCTATGTATGTTTCAGTGTCTTGGATAATACTGGAATGATGTATGTTTTTGTTGTGTTTTGGCATCTTTGTTCATGTAACATTAATTTCATGTCATCTTTCAGTGTCAAAAATGCGATCTAGTAAAGTTTTAAAATGTGATGTGGGCTTGTGTCGTGTTTTTGTTCTTTTACTCCAGTAGCGTTGGCATTCTATGTCTTCTTGCATCTTGTTTCTGTGTTTTCACTCCAGTAGCATGTAAGTACAGTGGAATCCCCCTTTTAAGACCCCCCAAATTAAGACTTCCTCCTTTTTAAGACCTTGATTTTTTACATTTTCTGTTCATAACATCTGTTGATTTATCCCTATTTTAAGACTCCCTCCTTTTTAAGACCTGATTTTGTTTGATTTTTGGAGGTCTTTACAGGGGGGTTCAAATGTATCTGATATATATGTATGCTTTGTCATATTTTAGTGTCTTCGATCCATGGCGGACTTGCGGGACTCTGTGAACTTTGGGTTCCGAGCAGAGGTGGACTTGGCGGTGGGTAAGGCTGTCCGCTTCATGGGGCCTCGTCAGGTGATGGACGCCATCCCTCTCAACATCACAGGCAACGAGTCAGTATTTTCTGATCTTCCACCTAGTCTTATTTACTTTCTATCTTTTTTGTCTCTTGATTTTGGATAATCTCTTTGTCAAATAGTTCACTATTTGGTTAATGTTTTAGTAGATACTTTATCTTTTATATATCGACGTCATGGTGGAATTTTGGCGTACCTTGTTTTAAACAGCTTATCAGGAGAAGGAAATAGTGTTGATATTCCTTCCTGGTATGGATAGATAGATAAAAGAATGTTAAATCATGCATTGTGAATCCTAATTAAGAGAATATTTTTCATGGAGAATGATTTACTTAGTTTAAAGCTCAAAAACGTCACAATCGCCAAGAATCAAGTTACGCGATGACATCGATATGAGTCTGTGAGATCGCAAAGGTCAAAGTTTGATGACATCGAGCTCATGTTGTTCATTGATTTTGGTTTGGTTGTGTCTGTGCATGTAGCTTATGCAATGGCAGAGACATCAGCTACCAAGCAATATACAGTGGTGGCTTTCATGAGATGACATTTCTGTGTCTGTACATGTGTTTGTGAGCGATTTAAAAACATTAAATATAAAATACAGTCTGAAAACTTCTGAGTGGCAGTGGCTGTTGTTGACAAAATCAGTCACTGCAAAAGGAGTTAAGAGGAAAAACAATTGTTGAAGGAAAAGAACTATCGTAAGGTGCTAATAACTACCTCTACATTTATGTTCAGTTACTATCCCCCTGAAAATGACCCTAACCTTGCAGTAAATTGTTTCAGAGAGAGCCCAGACCTATCAAGGAGCTGGCTCCTGCCTGTCATCAGGGACAATGTTTCTGACACAGAGTTCTCTTTCTTTGCTACCTTCTTCCTTCCCCTGGCAGTTCGCTTCCATCAGAACGGTCGGTTTGACAAAGAGTTGCTGCTTTATGAGAAAGTCTTGGATGTCTCTTTCTCTTGCCCTCTCTCTCTCTTCCCTTCTCACTCTTTTTTTTAAATGAGTATGTTTGTGTCACTATCCCTCTCTGCCTCTCTCACACTCTCTGCCTCTCTCACACTCTCTGCCTCTCTCACACTCTCTGCCTCTCTCACACTCTCTTTCTACCTTATTTCTCTCTGTCTTTGTCTCTTTCTCCCTCTGTCTCTCTCTCTCCCTCTGTCTCTGTCTCTCCCTCTGTCTCTCCCCCTCTCTCTCTCTCTCTCTTGTCCACCTTTCTCTCCTCTCTCTCTCTCTCTCTCTCTCTCTCTCTCTCTCTCTCTCTCTCTCTCTCTCTCTCTCTCTCTCTCTCTCTCTCTCTCTCTCTCTCTCTCTCTCTCTCTCAGTGTATCTTAAGCGCCTGGAGCCAATTGATGGGACTCGCGCTATAGAAAAGTTATTTATTATTATTATTATTATTTATCTTTATATCTCCATCTTTATTTCTCTCACTCCCTCCCTTTCTCTCCCTCTCCCCCCCCCCCCCCCCCCCCTCTCTCTCTCTGTGTCTCTCTTTGTTCTCTCTCTCTTTGTTCTTTCTCTCCTTTTCTCTTTGGATAGTGTTCAGATGTACTCTTAAAATCTGAGTCATTCTAGAGTGTCAAAGAATATTTCCGGCAGCTGAAGAACGGAGTTAATAAGCAAAGCAATCGGCAGGTTGAAGAGAATCTTTCTTTTTGTGATTTTCAGTGCATTAGTTTTGGCATGACTGTTTATCAGACAGAGTAGAAAGCAAACATTGAAATTATTGAGAAGTCATATATTTGCTGAATTTCTATCAACAGCCAAAAAGTGTGCAACGGGGAAGAAAAAGGTGCTGTCAGAGACGTATGAAACGTTGGAGCTACAGGTGTGGTCCATGCTGAAAGGCTTCAGTACTCGCCCCACAGATCTTGCCAAGGTGGGTGAACTTTCTGGGGGTTGTAGAACTTTGTATCTTTATAGCAGATTTGGAAGATGAGGTATCTGTAATGTGCGGGGCTGGCAGGTATAAAATGTGTTATTATAAATCATAATGCAAGAAATGTCTGTGAAAGATTTACTTTGATCATCATCCATGCAAGGTCAAAGTCAGAGGAAGGGACGGTTTCACAACCACTGCTTTATGGCTGCCATGACTTGGTAACGGACCTAGGGTGAAAAGTTACCAATTTTCTATTGTTCTAATAATATTTCTGTGTGAAGTTATCATTTTCGTTTTGTTTTTTGCTCTGTGATGTTTCATTTTTGAAACTTTCTTTTTTCATTGTGTAATTGATCTGTTTTGCTGTGTTTTATGAGATTTTTTTGCATGTAGTGTTTACATAATGTGTTGACGATTTTACATATTGATTTCAGTCGTTTGACAGCAACATAGCGAAGGAGCTGGGAAAGATTCTTGCTCAGCGCCAAGACCTTCAGATGGATGTGATGGCCGCTGTGCGCAACCTTGTCAACTGCAGTAAGAGTGATGGTGAGGGAAAGTGTTGCAGGGTGCTGCAGGTTTACACACACTCATCCAAATGCTCACTTACACATAGATAAAGGCCTTTTCTGTGAGTTCAGCTTAGAAAATGACAGAGATTTCAAGTGATATACAGTGATGCCTTTCATGAGATGACATTTTTGCTGCAAGACAAATGTTTCCGCTCAGATCTAATTTATGAAGTGTATACTTAGGTAGAATTACAGTAACAGACTGTGTACCAACTTTAACATTAAATTACATATTCTTACTCCCAATCACATATTGCATTTGACTACGTCTGAGATGCTAGGTACTGAAAACGCTTACCCATCTAACACAACAAGGGGAAGCAAACCCATCACCAAAAAGGCAAACGTAGCCATGGTAACGAGAGGGTATCCCGGGAGTTACCTCCCCTCTAGTGGATACCACGTCACTTCCTACCACAACACGTGGCAACGCATACGATTTTCAGCGTCTCATGAGAGAGGTTGAAATTTTCGCTCCGTGGCTGCCAGGTGTGAGTTCCTCACAGGCCGGCCACGTTACTCGTCTTTCACCCGTGCGGGCTTCTTTTGGTGAGCCCGTTCTTGTTTGTTTCTACCAACTTTTTTGCTATGTTTAGTTACTGACGTTTTCGTCCTTTGGGACATGTTTGTCAGTGACTTTGTGCGTTTTCGCCATTTTGTATTCTGGTCAGTGTGTTGACTGTGACATTTTGGTGTGTTAGCCTCCGCTTGTCTACTCTAGTAGTTTGCAAGCGTGGTGTTTGTGGTTCTTTAAGCATTGTGTGTTACTGAGCTTTCTGTCCGTTCGGACTTGTGTTTGTCAGTAATTTTTCGTGTTGTTCGTTTGTTTGTTGGTCGGCTGGGCTGACCCCGATAAACGGAGAGAATCTTACGAGTTCGGTCGTAGGCCGCTACTCTTGGTATAGTGCTAGTTCTGTGTGTTCTAGCGTTACTATCGTTTCCTCCTTTGCTCTGGTTGGAGCAGGGGGAGTGTGTGTCCGCTTTGTTTCAGTCCCTCGTTCCAGCGATCCGCTGATAGTGTACGAGGTTATGCTGCGCTCTGTTGTTTCCGGCAGTGCCGCCCTTCCGTTCTGCGGTGGGGGATGTGCTGTCACTTGCTTACCTGGCGTGCCTTCCGGTTTCCGGATTTCAGGTTCCTGCCTCAGCGGTTTCCGCCTCCTCAGGTGGACTCTCAAGTAAGTAGAGCTGGTCCGACTGCCCTGGTGAGGCGACGGGACATTCCCTGCTGGGAAACAGCTCACATGGGCAGAGTCACTACCTGCACTCTGCTGGTCGGCCGGCACCACCTTACGAGGCTTGGGTTGGTTGACCAGCAGGGGTGGTTTGCTGTCAGTTGGCACGTTCGCCTGTCTGAGGACCGCGCAACTGTTGACTGGCAGCGGCGACCCTTCCCGGTTTCGGCCGGGATAAACACAGCGGTGGCTTGCCGCCGGCCAACATTTCCGCCTGTCTCAGGACCGCGGAACTTGTTGACTGGCAGCGGCGACCCTTCCCGGTTTCGGCCGGGATAAACACAGCGGTGGCTTGCCGCCGGCCGACATTTCCGCCTGTCTCAGGACCGCGGAACTTGTTGGCTGGCAGCGGCGGCCGTTTCCGGTTTCGGCCGGGATAGACTGGCCCTCGGGTTTTTTGGCTTCCGGCCTCAGTCTATTCAGTCTTCGTTTCCGCTGTCGGCGGCTGCGTTTCCGGTTTCGGCCGGAAGCATGGGTCCACCTACACACGTACGCTGTAGCGACGTGGTAGGAGGGACCGCAGACTGGCCTCCGGGCTTTATGGCTTCCGGCTTCAGTCTATGCAGTCTTCGTTTCCGCTGTGGCGGTTTCGGCGGCTGCATTTCCGGTTTTTTACTGGAAATATAGGTCCACCTACACGCGTATGCTTCTGCTGCGGTGTAGGAGGGACCGCAGACTGGCCTCCGGGCTTTATGGCTTCCGGCCTCAGTCTATGCAGTCGTCGTTTCCGCTCTTGTGGTTCCGGCGGCTGCGTTTTCGGTTTCGGCCGGAATTATAGGTCCACCTACACACGTACGCTGCAGCTGCCGTGTATGGCGGGACCGTAGACTGGCCTCCGGGCATGATGGCTTCCAGCCTCAGTCTTTGCAGTCTTTGTTTCCGCGGTGGCGGTTTCGGTGGCTGCGTTTTTGGGTGGTTTGCGGCCAGTTAACAAGAACTCCTGTTGCAGGTTCGGACTTTGTTGACTGGCAGCGGCGGCCGTTCCCGGTTTCGGCCGGGATAAACGGTTCCGGTTTCGGCCGGAAGTATAGGTCCACCTACACACGTGCGCGGTAGCGGCGGTGTACGGGGGATCGCAGACTGGCCTTCGGGCTTTATGGCTTCCGGCCTCAGTCTATGCAGTCTTCGTTTTCGCGGCGGCGGTCTCGGCGGCTGCGTTTTCGGTTTTGACTGAAAGCGTAGGTCCACCTACACAGGTTCGCTTTGACGCTCGGTTTTGGGTGGACCACACACGGGCCTTCTGGCTTTCTGGCTTTGGCCTCAGCCTCTGCAGTCTTCGTTTCCGTTGTGACGGTTACGTCGGCTGCTAGCCGGCTTCGGCCGGGTTTGCTGTTCTTCTTCTTGGCAATTCCTTTGGCAGGGAGAAGGCAACAGTGTCTGGCGATAGGCCCTCCTTCACTTGTACGCCCCGTCGTTGGTGGTAGGATGGGCCGCAGACTGGCCTCCTGGCTTTATGGCTTCCTGCCTCAGCCTACGCAGCCTTTGTTTCCGCTTTCTGTGGTTTCGGCGGCGGCGTTTCCGGCTTCGGTCGGGTATGCTGTTCCTCTCTCTGTCACTTCCGGTGGAACGTCAGAGAGGGAACAATAGCAGTCGGCTTTCAGCACTCTGTGCTTTGGTCAGGGCAGTCGGTGCTTCGCCCAGAGGGCGTTGCACGGCCTCTTGCCCGGGCCTGCGGTCGGAGGGGTGGTCTACTTACCCTTTTCCTCATGGTCAAGGGATGAGTGAGGTCCTTTTCTGGGTTACGGTTTTCCGGTTTCCGGGTATTCCGTTCTTCCTCCCACCGCTGGGTTTATGGCTTCGGTCTTTGTCCTTTTTAGTCCACTCTGAGTTTCAGTTGGTGGTCAGCAAAGGGACATGGTCGGGATTTCCGTCAAGGCTCAAGGCTATTCTTGCAGCTGTGGCGGACGTCACTTCCCGGTACCTTCCTTTTGGGAATATTAAGTCTCTCACCACATGGTCACTCTGTGGCTCTGCTGGGGTTGACCGGAGACTGGCTTCCGGGCTTTTCAGCTTCCGGTCTCAGTCTCAGCAGCCTTAGTTTTCGCATGCTGCGACTTGGTCGGTTGCATTTCTGGCTGTGGCTGGATATACTGTTCCTCTTCTTTCCGGTTGCTTTCTGGGAGAAAGGAACGGCTGCCGCTTTCGGGCGTTCCAGCTCCTCGGCCGGGGTAGTTGTCTCGTCACCTTTCCGGTGGGAGGGGCTTCTGTCTATTCCGTTCCGTCGTCTTGGACGTCATTTGGCTGTTTCTGACTCGCTGTCAGTCAGGGTATCAGCTGGTATGATGTTCTGGTACGCTCGTTTCCGGTTTTCCGGTTATTCGGTGTACTTTTTCTGCCTCTGGTGGATGTGACTTCGGCATTTTCTTTCGCTCGGCCACTCTGACTTCAGTTGGTGGCTGGAGAAGAGACATCTTTTGGGGTTTTCCGCAGCAGTGTGAGCGGAGATCAGGTGCTTGGGCCCTTCGGGGTTAGGTGTGCCCTCCCTCAGGCGGCGAACAGTTGTTTCAGCCACGGGCTGCTGCTTCTGTCGCACTTCCGGCTGGCCGGAGAGGTGGTTCTCTTACCGGCGTCTCAGTTACGTCAGGGTTTTAGAACAAAGATTGACCTTTGTGGTCATTATTGTCTGTCGCTGGGTCCGACTCTGCCTTTCTCGGCGATCAGACTTGTTCTGGTGTTTCGTCCTAACTTAAGCTGTTCTTGAGTTGGCCTCGGAGGTTACATCCAGTTTTCTGAGGGGGCGTTGTCTTTGGCAATGTAGGTCGGCGGAGTCATCCTTTGTGGCTTACCTTCTCTCTCAGTTTTGGCCAGTCCTCTCCTTCTGGAAGGGGGGAGCTGGCTAATGTTCCTATTTTCTTTCGTTTACCTGCGTACGGCGGGTACTTCAGAATTATGGCTGTCCTACGGACATTATGGCTTTTAGTCTTGACCGGTGCGATTGTCTCCTGCATTTCGCAGGTAGCTATGGCATTTCCGGCGCCTGTGTCGGTAGATTTCTAGGCTTTCTGCATCCTCTTTCTGAGGTGAGTCAGTACGACTTCCGTTCGGTCGGGTTTCTTGCTACAGTCACCCTTCTATCACAGGCTACTATGTTTATGGTGTTGGCCCGTTGGCTCAGTGTTTGTCCCTCAGTCTTTCAGACGTGGACAGGCTTTTTCGGGCCTTTCGCTCAAACCCAGGAGGGCTCTTGGTTTGATCTGAGTCTTTTGGCTGGTCGGCTTCACGCTTTGTCTGGTATGCTTACCAGTCGTGTTTTCGGCTTTGGGTTCTTGATTCGCAATTACCTACAAGCGGACTGAACTGCGAGCTCTATGGCTTGGGGGGCCATTTTGGTCATGGTTACTGGTCACTCTAGACTTTTGCCCTCTGTGACTCCCGCACTTTCGGGTGCTTATGCTTGTTGCAAGTATCGGCTTCCTCGTACTATCCTTTTCTGCTTTGGCACGAACAGATAGAGGATTTCGGGTTACCATCTCTTTTGAGAGCAGCAGGTCTGCCGTTTTCGGCACCCTTCTTTAGCATGCTTTAGGGGTGACGATGTCAAAAGATCGCAGTCAGGGTTTTTCCTGTTGTTTTCTTGTGTCACTTCCTAAGAGTACCTTAATCGTTTCTTGGTTAGTTTGTACTCTAACACAGAGTAGCAGACAGTGTGCTTAGGGGGTGTGAGCGTTTCTTCACGTTCTTGGAACTTTCGGAACGCTTATGCTCTTTTTGAGTTTGTTATCATCGGGTCGGACTCTGGTACGTTGTACTCAGGTCTTTCTCTTTCCTTTTGCGCGGAGTTTGGTCACTCTTCTCTGGAGCTGACCTATATCGCTCAGTTGTTGTCGGGCTTTGGCATAGCCCTCCAACAAGAAGGGGGGGGGGGGGGGGGGGTCAGGTTGTCTTCCCCTCCTCTCGGCTCGGGTTCATGTAATCCAGGGCTCTTCTTCCTCCCTGGGCCTCCTTCTTTACGGTCCGGGGAGGAAGGGTTGGGCACAGCTTTCTGAAGGTGTCTTTAGCAAGTTTGGTCTAAGCGACATCCTGGCTGTCTTTCAGGATTTTCTCTGGCCCCTTTCTGGCTTGTTGGCAGGGGGCCAGTTCCTGGTAAGGGTGTTAGAGGGGGTTAGAATTTTTCTTTCCCTCCGGGCCCTTCATGCCTTTTTGGGCAGCGGGCCAGTTTCTGGCAGGGTTTCTAATGGGAGTTGAATTTTTTCTTTCCCACCGCCTTGTTGATGTTATCTGCAATATGTGATTGGGAGTAAGAATATGTAATTTAATATAAAATTTCTAAAGTAAATTTTGATTTGATTAATATACTTACCCCAATCACATAGCGTAGGCCCGCCCGCCTGCCCCGCTTATGGTTTGAGTTTTCTTCAAGTCGTATGAGTTGCCACGTGTTGTGGTAGGAAGTGACGTGGTATCCACTAGAGGGGAGGTAACTCCCGGGATACCCTCTCGTTACCATGGCTACGTTTGCCTTTTTGGTGATGGGTTTGCTTCCCCTTGTTGTGTTAGATGGGTAAGCGTTTTCAGTACCTAGCATCTCAGACGTAGTCAAATGCAATATGTGATTGGGGTAAGTATATTAATCAAATCAAAATTTACTTTAGAAATTTTATATTTTGTCCCCCTCCCTGTTTTTCATGAGCACTAAAACATGTGATCAATAAATACGTCTTTGAATGGAGTGCATGGCCTGTATGACAACACCTTTTCAAGATCTTGTTTTTGTAACACTGAATCATTGGACATTTTACAGAGAAAGACCAGGCAAACATGTCAAGATTTGCCAAGAACTACCTGCCGATTCTGTTCAACATTTTCACGGCTGAGTGTGCCAACCCTCGAGACAGTCGGCGCCTTGCAGCACTGGAGACTGTCAGAGTTTATTTGTCAATTGCTGATGCTGAGGTGATTACTGCTAACTCTGTTCTGTTCTTATTTCTGTATTTCAACTCTGTTTTGATATGCTGTACAACATAGTAGTTTAGTGATCTGATAAACAAAGGGACGTAAGTGCTCTAAATGCATATGACATGTGTAATAGAGTAAGTGAGAGTTATTTGGAACCATTCTCCTGGCACCTGAGAGAAAAACAAGCACTGAAATGAACAAGCAACTTTCCTCCTGAAAATTATGTTTTGTGTGCAGAAGTTTAGCGTAAGAAAGTAATGATGACAGCAGACCTGGGAACCCATGGAAACCCCTGTTTTGCACTTGGGAGTATTCTCAAACAAACATGGTGTATTTTCAGAAAAATACAGAACCATGGTAATCAAGATGATACAGAGATGGTTGATTATGTTTGTGAAATCTTATTGCTGTGTATTAGTTACTTTGATGCAATCAGTAATTTACTTTAATTTGTTATTCTATTTGTTTCCAGTGTTTGTCTACATACCAGAAGAATTGTTTGAAGAACTTGGCCAAGGAGGAAGAACAGCCAACCACCACATTCAAAAAGTAATAATGGCACTTTCAAGTTATGGGATAACAGTGGACTTGCTCAGAAGAAATAGCTGAACACATACATGTACGCCAAGCACAAGCTAAGCTTTAGTATTGAACTCTTTAAGCTTTTTGAAAGCTTGCTTATATTTTCTACGAAAATAAGGTCATAAAGTATGACTTTTGTTTACTTTCATTAACATGCACAAGGGAAGAGGGACAAAGGTTGTGTGTGTTTTATTATATTTTTTGTTTGGGGGGGGGGGTGGACTGGTGCAGGGACGATGTGTGTGTGTGTGAGTGTATTTGTGAGTGTGTGTATGTGTGAGCGTAGGTGTGTGTGTGTGCATGTATATGTGCCATGTGTTTCTGTCTGTGTAAACAGGTATGTTAAGTTTTTTCTTCCGTATGACGGGTGTGAGTATTATTGCAAATGTAATCCGTGCCTTTTTTCTCGTGTCTGCACACAGGGTTGCACTGATGGAGATTGCAATGACCATGGTCAACTATGGAGATGAGTCCTACCTCACCAGTATGTACACTCTGGCCGAGAAGAGCATTCAGGTTTGTTCCTCCTCTGACGTTATGTGTGATTGTGCATGTTTGTAATATCCCCCCCCCCCCCTCTTTTAAGACCCCCAAATTTAAGACTTCCCCCTTTTTAAGACCGTGATTTTGTCAGATTTTCTGTTGATAGCCTCTCTCATTTTACCTCCATTTTAAAACTTCCCCCTTTTTAAGACCGTGATTTTGTCAGATTTTCTGTTGATAGCCTCTCTCATTTTACCTCCATTTTAAAACTTCCCCCTTTTTAAGACCGTGATTTTGTCAGATTTTTTGTTGATAGCCTCTCTCATTTTACCTCCATTTTAAGACTTCCTCCTTTTCAAGACTTCAAGGGTCGCTGTAGTTCAATTGACACATACCCTGCAGGGCTATTGTGTGTTGCATTGGTACTTTTTATGATGTAAGA
Organism: Littorina saxatilis; assembly: GCF_037325665.1. Classification (NCBI taxonomy): domain Eukaryota; kingdom Metazoa; phylum Mollusca; class Gastropoda; order Littorinimorpha; family Littorinidae; genus Littorina; species Littorina saxatilis. The sequence goes on from NC_090256.1 coordinate 26,973,709, forward strand.
CTCTATTCGGCCACCTGCAGGGTGCTAGATAAACATGATGAGTTTGAGTTAAACATAGATCCATGCAATCTAAAAATCAGAATAAAAAATACAAAATACATCATTCTGCTTACATGTCTGCATCAAAACACCCACACACTTGCATGCAACCGCAAGCTCAGGCAAGCATTCTATTGTCTTCATATTTTTTTCTTGTCTGAAAAGACGATGTTCGGAAATAACTCTGTTTTTATGGGTTATGGAAGAGTTGCTTTCCCTTGTTTCCATAGAAACGCTGAGGCAAGCCTACACTGTCACATGTAGCTTGCCTCAGTGTTTCCATGGAAAAGCAAGGAAAAACAAGGGAACGCAACTCTTCCACAACACATACAAATCCAAGAGTTATTTTCGGAAATCATCGATTTAATGTTTTCTTCTAGGTCTAATTGTGTATGTTTTCCTTGTATTCTTTTACAAGTTTAAAAGAGACGTTTATGCTTAGGTTTGTGACTGTAAAATTTAAGGTGTTAAACTGTTTAGTAACTGTCTCTACTTGTATTGCCTTTACCATCATTGTCCTCTGGTACTGGATTGCAGGCGTCTGACAAGACACTGCAGAAGAAAGGGTACAGCATACTCAAGGAGATTGTGGCAAGCCAATCGGAATCCTGTCGTCAGTACATGACTACAAAGTTTGATCAACTTCAGCAGTTGCTTCTGAGCAGCCTGACAACAGCAGCCCCTAGCACCAAAAATGTGAGCGCATGTGTGGGTTTGTGTGTAGGGGTGAATTCATCCTTGAAATTACAGGAGAGTTTGCAGGGCCAAGCAGTCCCTAGATTTAGCTCAGTTAATGTGTGTAATTCATGCTGAAGCATAATTATGTAGGATAACTTATCTTATTGTCAGGGAAACATGTTCAAAAGAATGATGGTTGGGTGTTAAGAGGCATGATATTTTTCCGCCAATTGGTGAATTTTTCACATTTTAAAAGCTCCAGAGATCATTCTGGAGATCCCCAGATTGCACGATTTTAGACATCTCATTGTTTCATTTTTGAGTCACTTGAGAAAAAGTGACTCTATGTAATCGGTCAGTGTTAGTCTGTCCGGCCGGCCGGCCGTCCGGCCGGCCGTCCGTAGACACCACCTTAACGTTGGACTTTTCTCGGAAACTATCAAAGCGATCGGGCTCATATTTTGTTTAGTCGTGACCTCCAATGACCTCTACACTTTAACGATGGTTTCGTTGACCTTTGACCTTTTTCAAGGTCACAGGTCAGCGTCAAAGGAAAAATTAGACATTTTATATCTTTGACAAAGTTCATCGGATGTGATTGAAACTTTGTAGGATTATTCTTTACATCAAAGTATTTACATCTGTAGCCTTTTACGAATGTTATCAGAAAAACAAGGGAGATAACTAGCCTTTTCTGTTCGGCAACACACAACTTAACGTTGGGCTTTTCTCGGAAACTATAAAAGTGACCGGGCTCAAATTTTATGTGAACGTGACTCATTGTGTTGTGAATAGCAATTTCTTCCTGTCCATCTGATGCCTCATATAATATTCAGAACTGCGAAAGTGACTCGATCGAGCGTTTGCTCTTCTTGTTGTACTATTTTGTTGTTGTTGTACTGTTTCTTTTTCTGTTTTTTTCTTCTGTGTTCCCGGTCATGCTATAGTTTGCCAATAACGTCTTTCGGGCGAAGTTCGCCGCAGTGACACAGCTTCTCGTGGGCCTCCATTCCACTGGGCCAAATCTGGCGTCCCAGGGATTTTTCTGTACAATTTCATAATCTCATGCCTGGTTTTCTTGATTTTGTTGTTGCTTGATTGATAATATTATGGTTTGTTTTTAATCTTTTTGCTTGTTCAATTTCAGCCTCGTCTGAAATGCCTTGCCTTCATCTGTCAGCACCTTGCTGAGCCGAACACTGACTTTGTCCGAGCAGTCATACCAGAGGTGAGTCTTTAGCACTGTTTTATCGAGACTTCGATTTCTGCTCTGAAACCAGAATAGAAGTTTAAATTCAGGATGAATCAGCAGCAGTCACTTTTTACCAATTTCCACTTTGATTTTGTTGGGATTTTTTTGCTATCAAGGTTTTGCATTTTAGGTAACAAGGCACAGGTATGCTCGCATGCATGCACACACTTACACATTCCGATATGCACTTGCATGCACACACATACACATACACACACACACACACACACACACACACACACACACACACACACACACACACACACACACACTACCACATTACCACACACACACACACATTTACCACACACATACACACACACTACCACACACACACTCAGGTTCTAAGGCTTTGCTTACTTCTTTTTTACATGCCTTAGTCATCTTAAATTCTTCTAGAAGACGCATTAATAATTCTGCTTGCATTTTCCAGGCTGTGCAGTGCACGAGAGGGGTAGGAGAGCGTGCCCGTGCATCAGCGTACCAGCTTATTGTTGAGATCGCTGAGATGATGATGCGATGGGACCCGGACACAAAGACAGAAGGTATGCAAACTGAAGGCAAATTGAAGATATTGCAATTTATCTTCAGATTTAAAAAAAACCCATAATTGGTATTAAGGGTTTGATTCCTTGCTAACAATGACAATGACCAGAAAGTTTAGAACTTGGACTGGATTGGTTGTGAATTTTATTGGCTTGGTTTTGTGTGGATTTTTAGACTTTTCCTTGCAAGTAAAAGATATGTCAATTGTAGTGCTGAGCTTCAGAGAAACAGTGGATCATTTGCTTGTTTTCATACATTTACAGTAGATATTTGGGGTTTCTTCTTGTTTTTACACGTTTTTCTGCAAAAGAAAAAAGATGTAACCTTTTCATTTCAGATGTGCTGTCCAGCTACATCGACACAATGCTGGCCGGACTGTCGGGGTCAGCAGAAATGATGAGTGGCACACTACTGGCCTTGACCAGTCTCATGATCCACTATAAAGGTAAAGTCATGGCTTCTTCCATCTTTATTCATTTATTTATACTATGGGAGCTGTTCAGTTCTAGTAGACAAATGCATGATATAACTCTGTCTGGGTTTTTATTTGCTGTTGAAGAGTTGTGCTCCTTTCAAACATTGTTAGTGAGGCACTGATCTACAGAGGAAAGTGATGATGTCAATACAATGGAAGCCCCCACCCCCCTCCTTTAAAGACCCCCCAATTTCAGACTCCTGCCCTTTTAAGACTTTGTTTCTTCAGATTTCTTGTTCACAACCTCTGTAAATTTACCTCCAATTTCAGACTCCCGCCCTTTTAAGACTTTGTTTCTTCAGATTTCTTGTTCACAACCTCTGTAAATTTACCTCCAATTTCAGACTCCCGCCCTTTTAAGACTTTGTTTCTTCAGATTTCTTGTTCACAACCTCTGTAAATTTACCTCCAATTTCAGACTCCCGCCCTTTTAAGACTTTGTTTCTTCAGATTTCTTGTTCACAACCTCTGTAAATTTACCTCCAATTTCAGTCTCCTTCCTTTTTGAGACCTGATTTTCTATGATGTTAGGAGGTCTTAAAGAAGGGTTCCATTGTACTTACTGCTGATCAACCTGCTGAGCTGATTATGATCAGCAGCTATTGGTTTCTTTCTGACAGACAAAATGTCAGGCAGCACTCTGACAGGGGTGATGAACATTGCGTGTGTGTTGCTGCAACACGAGAAGAAGGAGGTGGTGAGATCTGCACTGGACTTCATCAAGACCATGGTGGGGGCCTACCAGCAAGAAGTCATCTGCACCTACCTGGCTGACCTGGTACGTTTACCTTTGTCTCTTGGTGGCTCTGTCTGTCATTCCACCTGTCTGACTGTCGGTCTGTTGGTGGGTCTGTTAATTTGCTCTTTCGCCTGCTTATCAGCCTATTTGTCAGTTTGTACTTGCCCATCTGTCTGTCTGTTGGTCAATCTGATAATTTGGTCCTTTGCATGGTTATAAGTCTACCTGTCTGTGTACCTGCCCATCTGTCTGTCTGACTGTCTGTCCAGCTCTCTGTCAGCCTGTCTGTCTGTTGGTTGGCCTGCGT
>NC_090256.1:26977944-26990444 GCF_037325665.1 Littorina saxatilis
TTCATAAAAAAAGGGGGGGGGGGTGTTGTGGCATGCTTTTGATTTTGTTGTCACAATTTCATAATCTTACATATGAGTCATACTGTTTTCTGGACTATTTTGTTAATCATACATGTTTGTACCTGTGTGTTGATCAGGCATGAAGCAGTCCTGAAGGTGACACCGCAGAGTCTACACAAAGTGGTGCACAAGGCCAGCCAGGAGCTGAAGCAGGAACAGAAGAAGAAGAAGAAGGACCAAGACAATGACAGTGACAAGGAGGAGGAGAAACAGGTGGTCAAAGCTAAACCTGAAACGTGAGTCACACTCTTCATAAATAGCAAAACTATGGTGACTGCGCATGAGAGTTAGAAATAAAAAGACCAAAAGAGACTGTACTCACGTGTTAACAAAGACAATACAAGTCACAATGTTCGTTGTTTCGACCCTAGGGTCTCAGGAACACAGAACGTGAAACATAGCGGATTAAAGAAGAAGACAGACAATAGAACAGAACGAAAAACTACAGATGAATAGTTAAAAGTAATATACAATGGAACACACAACCCCCCCCCCCCCTCCCTTTTTATGACCCCCAGATTTAAGACACACACCCCACCTACCCGTTAGATCATTTTCTTAGATTTTCTGTTTAGAACCTCTCTAAATTTACCCTCATTTCAAGTCTGATTCTCTCAGATTTGTGGAGATCGTAACAGGACACCTACAGGGCCAAGCAGAAATGTCATTGCGTCAAGTGCATCTTTTCATAAGAGGAACAATCTCTAAAAAAAAAACCACCCAGACATGCTTAACAAGTGTATCTTTGTTCATGGTGTCCAATCAGTAGATAGTTCTCACATTTCAGGTAGGGTACTGTTTAGGAATACCTGACTAGAAATACATTCATCCCTGATCTGGAAAGAATGTTTTCTTTTTGCAGCGTGGAAGAAATCCTTCAGGATTCTGATTTTGACGACGAAGAAGAAGACAGGAAACGATCATCAGAAAAACAAGGAAATAAAGGAGGCCAGCGCCAAGCCTGGATAAAGGAAGGAGACGAAGATATCACAGATCTGATGGATACCAGTGCTGCCAAGAAAGTCATGGGTGAGAACTTTTTTCCATTGTATTGGCAGCGGTCTTCTTGTTGGAAAGACTGTTTCTGATATTGTTTTTGCTGCTGCCTTAAAGGCATATGTACGCGCTCCCGTGTTTACAAAGTGTAGTTTGCCCATAATCGATGTCAAACGCACCATAAGACCATGTAATGACGATATGTCGCCATGCGCGGACCATATACATGCATTACAGCTTGTTTTCGAGTCTCAAAAACTTTGGATGTAAACAAAGACGCGGAGTTATTTCCCTTGCGTCAACGCTACCTCTGTTGGCAAATCTATAAATAGGACGATCCAGATCAAAATGAAAATTAACATATCTCAACATTGAAGGGGTCCTAGACCACAATATTTTGCAGGGAACTTAATTTAGCATGTCTCCAGCTGTTGGTAAAGCAATTAGCGTGTATAGTCATCGAGTACATATGGCTTTAAGGTTAAGGCTTATTAATCAAAGGTTACAGGATATCATCATCATCATAGCTGTCATCGTGGTTGTTGTTTTCCTAATTGACAACATTGTTATCATCAGTATAGATTTTGTTAGCATCATCTGTGTTGATATCTTTGTTTTCATCTTCTGTGTTGACATCTTTGTTTTCATCTTCTGTGTTGACATCTTTGTTTTCATCTTCTGTGTTGACATCTTTGTTTTCATCTTCTGTGTTGACATCTTTGTTTTCATCTTCTGTGTTGACATCTTTGTTTTCATCTTCTGTGTTGACATCTTTGTTTTCATCTTCTGTGTTGACATCTTTGTTTTCATCTTCTGTGTTGATATCTTTGTTTTCATCTTCTGTGTTGACATCTTTGTTTTCATCTTCTGTGTTGATATCTTTGTTTTCATCTTCTGTGTTGACATCTTTGTTTTCATCTTCTGTGTTGACATCTTTGTTTTCATCTTCTGTGTTGACATCTTTGTTTTCATCTTCTGTGTTGACATCTTTGTTTTCATCTTCTGTGTTGATATCTTTGTTTTCATCTTCTGTGTTGATATCTTTGTTTTCATCTTCTGTGTTGACATCTTTGTTTTCATCTTCTGTGTTGATATCTTTGTTTTCATCTTCTGTGTTGACATCTTTGTTTTCATCTTCTGTGTTGATATCTTTGTTAGCATCATCTGTGTTGATATCTTTGTTTTCATCTTCTGCATCATTATTGTGGACTCTTTATTGTAATCGTTGTTATTGCCATCATCTTTTCTCATGTTGTTTATTATACCAAGTTTGCTGATCATGACTTTAAGTGCATTCACAGAATGTATTACCCCTTTCTTTCACTCATCCACCCACCTTTTCTCCCTCCTACAGGGGAACCCTACCTCTCCACCCACCTTTTCTCCCTCCTACAGTGCAACCCTACCTCTCCACCCACCTTTTCTCCCTCCTACAGTGGAACCCTACTTCTCCACCCACCTTTTCTCCCTCGTTCAGTGGAACCCTACCTCTCCACCCACCTTTTCTCCCTCGTTCAGTGGAACCCTACCTCTCCACCCACCTTTTCTCCCTCCTACAGTGGAACCCTACCTCTCCACCCACCTTTTCTCCCTCCAACAGGGGAACCCTACCTCTCCACCCACCTTTTCTCCCTCCTACAGGGGAACCCTACCTCTCCACCCACCTTTTCTCCCTCCTACAGGAGAACCCTACCTCTCCACCCACCTTTTCTCCCTCCTACAGTGCAACCCTACCTCTCCACCCACCTTTTCTCCCTCCTACAGTGGAACCCTACCTCTCCACCCACCTTTTCCCCCTCCTTCAGTGGAACCCTACCTCATCCACCCACCTTTTCTCCCTCCTACAGGGGAACCCTACCTCTCCACCCACCTTTTCTCCCTCCTACAGTGCAACCCTACCTCTCCACCCACCTTTTCTCCCTCCTACAGTGCAACCCTACCTCCCCACCCACCTTTTCTCCCTCCTACAGTGCAACCCTACCTCTCCACCCACCTTTTCTCCCTCCTACAGTGGAACCCTACCTCTCCACCCACCTTTTCTCCCTCCTACAGTGGAACCCTACCTCTCCACCCACCTTTTCTCCCTCCTATAGTGGAACCCTACCTCTCCACCCACCTTTTCTCCCTCCTACAGGGGAACCCTACCTCTCCACCCGCCTTTTCTCCCTCCTACAGTGGAACCCTACCTCTCCCCCACCTTTTCTCCCTCCTACAGTGGAACCCTACCTCTCCACCCACCTTTTCTCCCTCCTACAGGGGAACCCTTACTCTCCACCCACCTTTTCTCCCTCCTATAGTGGAACCCTACCTCTCCACCCACCTTTTCTCCCTCCTTCAGTGGAACCCTACCTCTCCACCCACCTTTTCTCCCTCCTTCAGTGCAACCCTACCTCTCCACCCACCTTTTCTCCCTCCTAGAGTGCAACCCTACCTCTCCACCCACCTTTCTCCCTCCTATAGTGGAACCCTACCTCTCCACCCACCTTTTCTCCCTCCTACAGTGGAACCCTACCTCTCCACCCACCTTTTCTCCCTCCTTCAGTGGAACCCTACCTCTCCACCCACCTTTTCTCCCTCCTTCAGTGGAACCCTACCTCTCCACCCACCTTTTCTCCCTCCTACAGTGCAACCCTACCTCTCCACCCACCTTTTCTCCCTCCGAGAGTGCAACCCTACCTCTCCACCCACCTTTTCTCCTTCCTATAGTGGAACCCTACCTCTCTACCCACCTTTTCTCCCTCCTACAGTGGAACCCTACCTCTCCACCCACCTTTTCTCCCTCCTACAGTGGAACCCTACCTCTCCACCCACCTTTTCTTCCTCCTACAGTGGAACCCTACTTCTCCACCCACCTTTTCTCCCTCCTACAGTGGAACCCTACCTCTCCACCCACCTTTTCTCCCTCCTATAGTGGAACCCTACCTCTCCACCTACCTTTTCTCCCTCCTATAGTGGAACCCTACCTCTCCACCCACCTTTTCTTTCTCCTACAATGCAACCCTACCTCACCACCCACCTTTTCTCCCTCCTACAGTGGAACCCTACCTCTCCACCCACCTTTTCTCCCTCCTACAGTGGAACCCTACCTCTCCACCCACCTTTTCTCCCTCCTACAGTGGAACCCTACCTCTCCACCCACCTTTTCTCCCTCCTACAGTGGAACCCTACCTCTCCACCCACCTTTTCTCCCTCCTTCAGTGGAACCCTACCTCTCCACCCACCTTTTCTCCCTCCTATAGTGGAACCCTACCTCTCCACCCACCTTTTCTCCCTCCTATAGTGGAACCCTACCTCTCCACCTACCTTTTATCCCTCCTACAGTGGAACCCTACCTCTCCACCCACCTTTTCTCCCTCCTACAGGGGAACCCTACCTCTCCACCCACCTTTTCTCCCTCCTTCAGTGGAACCCTACCTCTCCACCCACCTTTTCTCCCTCCTATAGTGGAACCCTACCTCTCCACCCACCTTTTCTCCCTCCTACAGTGCAACCCTACCTCTCCACCCACCTTTTCTCCCTCCTACAGTGGAACCCTACCTCTCCACCCACCTTTTCTCCCTCCTATAGTGGAACCCTACCTCTCCACCCACCTTTTCTCCCTCCTTCAGTGGAACCCTACCTCTCCACCCACCTTTTCTCCCTCCTATAGTGGAACCCTACCTCTCCACCCACCTTTTCTCCCTCCTACAATGCAACCCTACCTCACCACCCACCTTTTCTCCCTCCTACAGTGGAACCCTACCTCCTCCCCCCCCTCCCCCACCTTTAAGACCCCCCCCCCCCATTTCAAGACTTCCCATCTTTTAAGACCTTGCTTTTTCAGATTATCAGTTCAGAACTTGTGTAAGTTCACCTCCTTTCTTAAGACTCCCTCTTTGTTAAGACTTAAGAGTTTTGGACTGGGTGGCCGAGTGGTAACGCACTTGCACTTGCGCTCAGAAGCGAGTTCGACCCTGGGTCAGGGCGTTAGCAATTTTCTCCCCCCTTTCCTAACCTAGGTGGTGGGTTCAAGTGCTAGTTTTTCGGATGAGACGAAAAACCGAGGTCCCTTCGTGTACACACGATTGACAAAAGGGTCTTTCCTGGCAAAATTGTATAAGCATAGATAAAAATGTCCACCAAAATACCCGTGTGACTTGGAATAATAGGCCGTGAAAAGTAGGATATGCGCCGAAATGGTTGCGATCTGCTGGCCGATGTGAATGCGTGATGTATTGTGTAAAAAAATTCCATCTCACACGGCATAAATAAATCCCTGCGCCTTGAATATGTGCGCGATATAAATTGCATAAAATAAAAATAAAATAAATAAAAAAATAAATCCCTGCGCTTAGAACTGTACCCACGGAATACGCGCGATATAAGCCTCATATTGATTGATTGATTGATTGAAGAGTTTTGGAGGACTTATGATTTAGGTTCCACCCCCTTTGCTTTCCAAAGCGGTGTTTTTTAACATCTTGTGTATCTGTCCATTGCAGCAAGCAAACCCAAAACGTCAGAGGAGCAGGCTCAAGCCAGGGACAGAGACAGGGACCACGGGTTCAAGATAGCGCCTGACGGACGCTTCATCATCACAGAACCCAAAGATGACAGAGGTACATATTTATGTTTTTCTAAGTTTGACCAGAAGGTCATTTCTTTGAATGTGCTTGGGTGGAGTGGTTTATGAAGTTGATACTTTTTTGTTTAATACATTTTATACAGTTTTTGTTAATATGATTATTGCTTCCCTTATGTTCCAGCAATTGTGGTGCTTGGTTTTGTTCCTTTTTTGTGAAACTAGCAGTCTTTTTCAGTATATTAGTATGTGTACATGAATCTTGTTGATGCAACATTAATTTCCAGGTGGGTTTCTGGCATTTTCAAAGCTCCAGGGATCGCCATTTTCTCTCCCACATTTTTGCAGAATAAAAATCATTATACTGTTTAGGCTTTTTAACAATATGATGATCTCAAGTTTGCTTTGTCCGCATTGCAAATACCAGTCTTGGTCAGTAAGCTACTATCTCTTTTTACATTTAGTCAAGCTTTGACTAAATGTTTTAACATAGAGGGGGAATCGAGACGAGGGTCGTGGTGTACGTGTGTCTGTGTGTGTGTGTGTCTGCCTGTCTGTGTGTGTATGTAGAGCGATTCAGAGTAAACTACTGGACTGTTCTTTATGAAATTTGACATGAGAGTTCCTGGGTATGATATCCCCAGATGTGTTTTTCTTTTTTTGGATAAATGTCTTTGATTACGTCATATCCGGCTTTTTGTAAAAGTTGATTTTTCAATAAAATTGATTGCAATTTTGGCCAAGTAATCTTCGACAAAGGCCGGACTTTGGTTTTGCATTTCAGCTTGGAGGCTTAAAAATTAATTAATGACTTTGGTCATTAAAAGTCTGAAAATTGTAATTAAAATTATTTTTTTAATACACGATCCAAAATTACGTTCATCTTATTCTTTATCATTTTCTGATTCCAAAACCATATAAATATGTTATATTCGAATTAAAAACAAGCTCTGAAAATTAAAAATATAAAAATTATGATTAAAATAAAATTTCCGAAATCGATTTAAAAACAATTTCATCTTATTCCTTGTCGGTTCCTGATTCAAAAAACATATAGATATGATATGTTTGGATTAAAAACAAGCTCAGAAAGTTAAAAAGAATAGAGATACAAAAAAGCGTGTTATCCTGCTCAGCGCGACCACTGCCGCACTATTCTGGCTTGTCGATTTCACTGCCTTTGCCACAAGCGGTGTACTGACGAAACTACGAGTATGCGGTCTTGGTGAAAAAAGCAGTGCGTTCAGTTTCATTCTGTGAGTTCGACAACTTGACTAAATGTTGTTATTTTGCCTTGCGCGACTTGTTTTTCAATAACATCTGTTCATTTTGTCAGGTGAGAAGATGGAATCAGACGAGGAAGATGACCTGGATGATCTACTGACAACACTGGAAGGAGGCTCTGACGTAAGAACCAGAATCAGTTTGGTTGCTTTTATGTCAAGTTGGGTTTGTATGCTCAACTGTCTGGTGTGAGATGACATTAATTTACTGTGTAACAACCAAGTTACTGGTATAAATTGGGGGGGGGGGGCAGTCGGTTTGTAACATTTTCTCTTGAATTGTCTTTCTGCCTTTTTCATGTATTTTGCCTGAAGTGCTTTGTTACGGTTACTTCAAGGGAAAGAATCTGAAGATGAGGAATAGAGTGAGTTACAGGCAAATGAAAAGTAGACTGTGTATTGTCTACATCGTCACAAGCAAGTTTGAAATATGTAAACCTGATGAATGTTGGGGGGGGGAAAGAACCACTTGAAGTTTATGAGGGACAGTGCCTCTTGTGAATCTTGCATAAAGTTGCATCGGTCATTTATTTCATAATTGTCCTGTTTGCAGAAAAAGAGACGCAAGCGGCTAAGGGATGATGCTAAACATGCACAGGACGAACCAGGAATGAAATATAAAGGTACAGACATTTTACCACCACGGCACACAGCTGTTCTCATAGACAAGCATTATTACCATGAATGTCGTGTCTCGAGTTTTTGAACATACTCTTAGCAATTTTGGTGAGGTGATACAAAATTTGCAAAAATGATCTCAGCTCAGAATTTGTGCATGTGTCTTCTCAGTGTCCTGGGCCTGGTGACATAGCTGGGCAATCCAGTGGAAGAGCACTTGAGCACTTAGCTTAATTTAGCTTCCACTTCAAGAGTGTAATTTAAACAATTGCTGGTGAGATGCTTTAAAGGTGGTTTCAAGTCTGACAGTGTTAAACTGGCATGTCAAGTTCTGAAACAGACAATAAAATAATTCTGATACCTTGTTGGAAAACAAGCTTTTTTGTCAATTTGAGGGGAACATATTGTCATCTGTTTGATCTTTATCGACAGAGGCCGGACGCTCGAAACCAGGACAACTGGGAATTTTCACTTTGAAAATGAAACACTTTAACTTTGAGTTTACCCGCTTGTCACCCAGCTGTTTGGGATTAAAACCTTTTGAGAATGAAGACACTTTTAGATATTGCCATTTCTAATGATGCATTGGAGAAAAACTTGCACTAGTTATGCCAGAAATACCATAATTGGGATTTGTGTCAGTGTGTTGAGAAATGCGTACAATGATACATTGCATCCGTCTGTGTTGCAGCTGGTGGGGCTGGAATCCATCGTCCTTTGGAGCGCAGTAGAGCTGAACATGGCTCAGAATACAGAGCAAAGGTATGTACACTACATTGGGTGTGCACGTTAAAGATCCCACGATTGACAAAAGGGTCTTTCCTGGCAAAATTGCTTAGGCACAGTTAATAATTGTCTACCTATACCCGTGTGACTTGGAATAATAGGCCGTGAAAGGTAAATATGCGCCGAAATGGCTGCAATCTACTGGCCGTATAAAATTTCATCTCACACGGCATCACTGCAGAGCGCCTAGAACTGTACCCACGGAATATGCGCGATATAAGACTCATTGATTGATTGATTGATTGACTTTATCCCGAAATGCATGGAGCACTGCTTCTATTATTTTTTTTATTTTTTTTTAACATGGTTTTTATTCTTTTTAAATACATGTATAACAACACAACAACAGCACCACTAACGTAAGAAACACAAGCACACAAAAAACGTACATTCGCTGCACGACAAAAGCTTCTATTATTGACAGGTATGTCGTTTAGCGTCGTCAGTTGATGCAAGTCCGGAACTTATTTCAAATGGCATGATATGCTGTCCTTAACTGACCGTCACTTTGTGAAGTCTCTTTACCAGACATTCAGTGCCAAAGCTTCGTGCAGCCAGCTTTGCGAAGTAGACTTTGCCCAATGAATTTGAGGCTTAAGACATTGCTGTATTTTCAGCAGAATTGCCGGTCTTTTTCACAGTGGTGGGAAGATGATGCCAAGGACTGCCTTAAAATACCCATAATAGAAAAAACATGCACGGTCATTTTGGCAAATTTAGATCAAGCATAGCAGCATCCCTTAATCATGTGATGTATCTAGTTGTTACATTCAACAAATGAAAGTGAATGATTGTGTTAGGGAACAAATGGCATTGTAAGCTACATTAAAACTGATTCGTATGCTCTCAGTTAAGACCCGTGGAAGTGACTTAACATGCAGAGAGAGCTGTAAAGGGTGTTCATTCATTACGTGAAATCACTTCTGTGGATCTTCATCATGCGAATTACAGTCAGTTCAAGGGTGTTAACAAGAAGAACAAGAATTTATGATTTTTTCGATCACCATATAGGGCGGGGATGTAGCTCAGTCGGTAGCGCGCTGGATTTGTATCCAGTTGGCCGCTGTCAGCGTGAGTTCGTCCCCACGTTCGACGAGAGATTTATTTCTCAGAGTCAACTTTGTGTGCAGACTCTCCTCGGTGTCCGAACACCCCCGTGTGTACACGCAAGCACAATACCAAGTGCGCACGAAAAATATCCTGTAATCCATGTCAGAGTTCGGTGGGTTATAGAAACACGAAAATACCCAGCATGCTTCCTCCGAAAGCGGCTTATGGCTGCCTAAATGGCGGGGTAAAAACGGTCATACACGTAAAAGCCGTGGGAGTTTCACCCCATGAACGAACAAACAAACAAACAATTCACCATATAGCATAAAAGCCATTGGTATTTGTCCTGGTATGGAAACAATTATACATAAATACACTCCTTGCTTATGTGGAGGTGCACGGTACTGGACCAAATGTGTTTCGGGTCTTTTAAACAGAACATTTTTAAATGTTATTGAAGTCAGATTTACAGGTAACAGTCTATCTTCTCTTCTTGTCGTTTGCCTTTAAGGTAACGGTCTATAATTCTTTTGATATCTCCTGTAGTAGGAGTGGCCTCTTCGTAATATGCAGTTCCTGTCTTGCTGTTTGTATTTTCATTTCTTCTTGTTTATCTGCTTAACCCTGCTATTTTGTATTTCTCTGTTTCACTTTATCAGAAGGCTGGAGGAGATATCAAGAAGGCTGGAAAACATGATCCTTATGCATATGTACCACTGAACTTTGCCAACCTCAATAAAAGGTAAGCTTTTTCATCACTGCATGTTTTAATGGGATTCAGACAAAGATTGTGATTCTTTGTAATGAGTTTACCTGGAGTTGTGTAAATCATGTTAGAAAATGAGTCTAAAAGGAAGAGTCCTTTCAAGTAGTCCTTAACTATTTTTTCGAAAAGAGACCCCATTATGAAGTTTCTTTCTTTGTTTTCCTGTTTATTTGTCACAAATGTCAGACTGCCTGTACTTTTTAATCAGATTTGAGGAAGCTTTGATGGTTTGAGCAGTTTATATTGTGTGATACAGTAAATCAAATTTAAGATTATTTCAGAGATCCCCCTTTTTAAGACCCTGCTTTCTCAGATTTTCTGTTTATAAGGTTTGTAAATTTACCTCCATTTTTAGACTCCTTCTTTTTGAGTCCAGATTTTCTCAGATAAAGGCCAATCTTAAAAGGGGGATACAATCATATTTTGTTGTCCGTGAGAAACTTGACCATGCTGCGCACTGAAACCGTCTTTTCTCTGATGGATCAGGAAACAAGCCAAGCTGAAGGGGCAGTTCGCTGGACTGGTGAAGGGAGCAAGGAAAGGAGTGCTGAAAGCAAAGAGAGGCAAAACGAAGAAGAGATAAGCTCTGATGAATGTCGTCAGAAAATTTTGTGAAGCGATGATGAGCTCCAGAGAAAGTTTTTCGAAAATGTAAGAAGGGATGAATTTGGGTGACAGTCTGCAGAAAATTCAAGAAGGGATCAACTCTGGTGAAAGTCTTCTGAAAAATTGAGAAGGGATGAGCTATAGTGACAGTCTTCTAAATGTATTGGAGAAGAGACAAATCCACTGTTACAATCTTCAGAAAGGGATGAGAAGTTGGGGTCCATGAATTTCTCACACACATTGAAGCAGAGATGAGCTCTGGAGACAGTTTCAAGTAGACTTTGTTTTTGATTTGATCTGCAGTTGAGGCCAGTGTTCACTGAGTGCGTGTGCAAAAAGACTTTAACGATTTCAAAATACAACCAGAAACATATGGCAGTTCTTTCAGTCAAAGAGAATTGTAGTACACAGTGGAACTTGTTGAGATGTCAATGGCATTAAGCAGTGAGTGAGTGGGTAGGATTTGTTTGATTTATTGTTTGTTTGTTTGTTTGTCTGTGTGCTTAACAACAAGTCTTGCTACATCATGCATGCACTCTTCCGAACAGTTTGATATCTGACTTTATTATAAACAGGCCTGTAGTCCCCTCCTCCCCCCCTCCCCTTTTCCAATTAATATGGTTCGAGTGTGTCTCAGATAAACAACACTGTTATCAGTATGCTTGTAAGTTTTCATGTTGCACATTCTTGAATACATAAAATGTTAAACAAACCTTGCATGTTTTTGGTTTTTTACTTTGGTGTGTTTGTGTCTTTGGTATTGTGTCATTATTCTCTGCTGACTGCTCCAACTTTTTAATCACCGAAAACTTATTTGACAAACTGTTCAAGGGTGATGCTTGAGCAAGAAACTTCTCCACTGAAAGGAGACAACATATTTGACAAAATAATATTACATCATATAACATCATTTAGAAGGGAGGCATGCCTCCTAGTGAGTGTGTGTGTGAAGTTTGTGTGTGTGAAGTTTGTGTGTGTGTGTGTGTTCACATACACTGAGCACAAAAAGTTAAGGATATTTTTTCAGTGGTATAGCCCAGATGTTAAACAGCAGTGTTTGGGTCAGAAAGATACAAACAAAAACAGACAAAAAAGGAAAGAAAGAAAGAAGCAAACAAGATGCATGCATAATACAAAATAATGTGTATGTGTTTACAAAGTAGGAATATAACATTGTATTGAGAGAGAACTTGATTTTGTTTAATCGTTTAGTGGAAATCCGATTTTAACAACTTCAATAAACAAAAGAATTACACAAACTTCGAAGCTAAACTGCCATCCCATAGTCCTCACTGATTCAAAGATTTGTTCAACAAATAGAGAGAGAGAGAGAGAGAGAGAGAGAGAGAGAGAGAGACTGAGAGAGAGAGACTGAGAGAAAGAAAGATCAAATTAAATCAAATTTTATTTTACGAGGGCATAATCAATACAAATGAGGTTTTCTTCAACCAGAAAAAACAGAATTCACAGGACTATGTACACATTACAGGCTCAGTTTTCGCGTTCTTACGTTATGTACAGAAGTTGGAATTTACCCAACGTGATACATATTTGAACAAAATGTGAACGTCAAAAGTAAGTTTTTATATGATGAAACACTGATGCTATGGACAAATATGATCAATAATTATGAACATAAATCAAAAACGAAGTCTTTCATCACTGAGCATGTGACTTTTCGTATTATGACATTAAATATAATGAAAGGTGTTTCTTGAAAGAATTGAGACTCGTTCGGAATCGAACCGATTCCGGGAGAGAATTCCACACGACG